>NW_010555467.1:0-6487 GCF_000687285.1 Phaethon lepturus | reverse complement strand
GCCCCTTGCGCTGATGGGCTCGGCCTTGGCCAGCGGCGGGTCCATCTTGGAGCCGGCTGGCACTGGCTCTGCTGGGCACAGGGGAAGCTTCTAGCAGCTTCTCACAGAAGCCACCCCCGCAGCTCCCGCTCCCAAACTTTGCCACGCAAACCCAATACAGTATGTCTATAGATTTTTTCTGAAATCAGCGGCACGGCTTCTAAATCTTTTCAGGTGAGAGACCAAAATGAGAGGGTGGACTCACTTGCTCAGGGGACCAGAGAAGAAAATGCTGATCTGTTTCTCGCACGTGCTGCCTGGGTTTCAAGCAGCCTGTGTCCCATACCTTGGCTATCCAGAAACCTACATGAAATGGAGGTTTGCGGGACTGTTCCTAGTGAGGCCAAAAGCCATCCTCACGCCTGTCCCCTCCGGCCGGCAGCTTCAAGCACTGCCTGTGAACCGTGGAGACCATATGCTTTTTTCTCTCTCGTGTAGTTTTTCCCTGGCGTCACGCTCGGGCTCGCCAGAGAATGACAGTGCAGGGTTGGCTTACCTGCCTCGGCCTGAAAAGGGGGTGTCCATCTGCAAAACCTTCCAATTACCGGTTTACGTATCAAGTTCAAATGCCATTTCGTGCATAACCTTTGCTGACTTCTTTTCAGATCAGCACGTTGCCCAGATTCTCTGCCTGGCAGTCCTTACTAGGCCTTTCATTTCTTTATGTCTTTCAGCCCTGTTCTTTTTTTGTCCATTGTTTAATTTCTCCTGCTTAGATCCTGTGATTCTGCAAATTCTTAAGGATACTTCTCCCATGCTGTTGTCTCCTTTAGCAGCTTTTATCTGAGAAGCATCTGATTTTTTTATTTTTTTTTACATTCTTCTGGACTTCTCTCACTCTAGTGGGAGGTCAAATACAACGGCAGTGTTCAGTGGCATGAAAAGAAAGGAATTATTGAAAGAAAGCAAGCAAGCAAAGTGGAACCTTTCCATAATAAATACATGTTTCTTAAAACACACTGTAGGATTACTGTACACTGACTAGACATCAAAGAAGAGTGAACCTTAGTCCTTCCTTTGAAAGGAAACCATCCCTTTCTCATGACAAAATTACATTTTTTCCTAATCGTATGTTTTTGTTTTAAGCAGAAATAGAAGCAACAGTAAACATCTATCAAAAACAGTTTAATTAAAATGTTAAATACCCTTCTGTAGAGAAATCTTCTTTTCCAGCAATAAAACCTCACTACAGAGTTAATTATTTAAAGTAATGTATTTGCTTCTCTATGTCTGTATAAGAGATTAACATATTAATGGGAATGTAATTATGTTATAAAACTCCTTTTTATTTGCACTGTGTTTCAAGATGCAATGTTTCAATGGCATCTCATATTTTTCCTCTTTTGTAACCTCAAGCATACAGGGCACATTTTTTACTGATGATTATTATTATCATGGTAAAATAGGAGTTTTGAGTGTCATGAAAATAAAATTTTCCTATTCTTTCATTTTCTCTGAAGGTCTTGAGTTCATATTTTTGAATACTTACTTATAGTATGTTTTCTTGTGGTCTTGCTCCATAAATATTTGTTTACTGGCAAACTGTCTGAATAAAAGATCACACAGCTTTTTCCTTTCCCATTATAGGTCTAAAGCTTATTCCCCCTTTAGTCAACAGAAGCTGCTAGAGAATGTGCCAGAGAGTTTTTTTGGTCTCCGTTATACCACCCAAAACATGTGTCCACAGTACTAACATCAACCCACACAGCACACGCCTTAACACTCATGTCACAACCACAGAAAAATCAGTTCCCGTTGACTTAACGAGCTGGTGCTCAATAATGACAGTGTTCCTGCAGCACTGGAAAGGCTCAGGGTGTAGCTTTCACTGCTGCTGCACCCGTTCCATGGTCAGACAAGAGAGTCAATGCGCCATCACCTCTGACCAGCACGGCCGGGCAGGGGAGATGGTTCACACCACCGACACATTCAGACCCAGGCTGGCAATACAGTTCTGGACTTTGGTCTCATGTAGGAATCAGAGACCACTGATCAGCAAACCAACGGTATATTGCCTCTACGGAGGAGCTGCTGCTGCTTGCCTGATGGCATGAACTGCTGGCAAGAAAGTGCTAGTTAAAGGTATCTTCTCTGTGTGCAGAAGTACTCAATCCCAGTTTCTGCTGGATTGGGGATCTGGGCTCTCTCTGGCAAAAGGAAATTATTTTGTCTCCAAGAGAGGCAGTGGTTCCCATTCCTGCATGCTGTGCAGGATCTGCAGGAATCCAGTGGAGGCTCTCGACCGGTCACCATGCCAGGCCTCTGGAGATGACAGTGGGAGCATGTTGCAGCCCATGGCTCCAACTATCCCAGGCTACATGTCTGCAGTATTGAGCACAACCACAAAACGTTGTCTATGTCTATGGGTGGTCTTTGGTAGGAAGAGTCTTACGTTCATACTTCCCAGAGCATATTACTCATGTTTTATTGGATTTCTGACGGCTGGGTGAAGAGAACAGAACACTATTACCGAGAATGTTATTTGATAGTTATAATGATAGTAAATTTGTCTATTTAAAAAAAACGTATTTTCAGCTATCAATCAACTGTTATTTTGCTGAGCTGTCTAACAGCATCTCCACTCAGAAAAAGCAGAAATGAAAGTTCAAAAGGAATTATTAGGTTTCAGTGGTAATGTAAGAACACAGGCAATGCTTTAACATATGTCTTGAATATTTTGTAGGACAGATTCCTCTTCAATCTTACTGAAATTTTAGATTAAGTCTCTTCTAACAAAGTCCTGACCTCTTTCTCCTTCCCTTCCTGTTTTTCCCTCTCTAAAGCTTCCACTCTTGACTCTAGATCTGCAGGAATATGTTCTCCTGTAAAAGTCCTGTCTCTACTTGTGTATCCCTCTTTTCATGCCTGGCAAACCCCTTAAGAGTGTGTTATTCCTGCAAAGGCAGAAGAATTGAACAAGAACACTGAACTCTTCTTCAGTGCAGGTGTAAAAGGGACTTTGTTACTCCGTGAAGGTGAAGGCAGATTTCCCTTATTCTTACTCTAAGAAAATTTTGAGAGCCTAAGTGCTTCCAGGTGGGGAAGGTCAAATCCATTGGAACAAAACGCCATCACCGCTGTGTGCAACATTTCTCTCTTCTACCCATCCCTCTGGTCCTTCCAGTCTAGGTTTGATTTGCTCATCTCATTCGTTCAAAAATTATTTCTCTATAATCATTCAACACTCTCCAGGAATTTCAGCAGTTATTTCCCCCAGTGATCTCGCATTACTTCTGCATGCCTTCTGTTTCCCACTTCAGAGGAAGCTCTCTCTCATCTGTTTAAAATACTTTCATATGAAAATTCAACTTTTTTTTCTCTCTTGGGAGTCCCAGGTCATCCATATCCCTCCAGATGAACTGAACTCCAAGTGAAGAAAAAGCATGCTGGACAGATTCAGTGGCAGGAGGAGCCCAGGAGCCACTTGCACGACACATGAGCGGGTCTGCATGCCTGATGGGGGGAAATACTGAATCAGCAGGACTGAGTGGCAAGTGTGAGGCTATGGCCCTTGGCACAATAAACCTGAGCTTTCTTGACAGACGCTTATTTTAAATACACATCCTTATAAGTTGTAGGACATCCTGTCAAAGTGTCTATAATCGGTTTTACATCCAAGACCCCTCAAATGTGAGTTTAGCAGGGCAAAGAAAAGATGGAAAATAGAAGATAGACTAGTGTGAAGGGACTGAAATGAAACATGGCGTGCAATGCAGATTATTCTCTCTGGCCTGCCAAAGGCCCCTCTGTATCCATGGTGGGGGAGTAGCCTTAAAGGCAAACACTAAGTTTCCCCTGCCTCATAATTCAAATCTTTTCTTGTAATTGAATCTTCAAGGAAAATGGTTACTCTAAGCACTGTGCTGGGTGCCATAACATCTCATGTCTCCCCTTGGAAGCAGGAGCACTGAAGCATCCCACCAGAATGCTGACAGATAAGGGCTGCAGCACTCAGCCTTCCCCAGAAAACCATCACTTCTCATATTTGGCCCCTCTCTTTTCACAGAGCATGCAAATGGCTAAATACATCTCCCATCCTCCAGGGATCCTGGATCCAGCTCTCTGCTTCAGCTCTTTTAGGCCTTCCTTACCCTACCTGAGAAATTCCCCAGCATTGCTACCTTACCTTCAGTGGAGGAGAAGTTAGTGCTGGGACAGAGATACCAGACAAGGGGGAGCCCCTGTAGTTTGCTTAATCTTCAGCACTGCATTGCTGAGGCTCTTCAACAATTTTAGAGGCGCCCAAAATAACACCAGTCACTGGAGCCCAGCCTTTTCTTTTGGATAACTTTGACTCAGAAGGGAATTCATCAAGAGTGGAAAGAGTACAGCTAGGAAGTCCTAGGGAGGATGGAGAGAGTCATGCAACTGTGAACTAAATTCAAATATCAGGTGGCTTTGGTGTCATGCAAAAGCAGTGCATTAGACCAGTCGGTCAGTCACATACCTGAATGTTTAGGAGGTAAAGGGAGCCACTGGCAGCTCAGGAGGAGCCTTGCATTTAAAAATGAACTCTTTTCAGGAAAAATGGTTGCTGCAAGCTCCCTATTGGGTGAAATAATTTCTCATTTCTCTCTTCTAGAAAGAGTCATACTAATGTAAATTGTCATGGAATTGAGCATTCAAAATTGCTCACTGAATTATCTCTTCCTTAAGCTGCTCTATTAATTTAATGTTGGGGTTTTTAATTAAAAACATTTTTGAACTTTGTGTACACACAGCCTTCATACAGTTAAAATGATTTTTACTGTGCATTTTTTTTTTAAATCTTCTTGGGTTTGGGGAAGGCATTCTATTTATCTGTATTTTTTACCTATAATTCAGTGTGGTACAAACACATTTTTTCCCTCATGGCATCTCCTTTGAACCACCATACTCTCTCTGCTGCTTTCCTCCAGGCACCAAAGACCAGTTGGTCCTTGAAGCAATGTCAGAGGATAGCTGCCTCTTAGATCTTAAGGGTATGCTATCTGCAGGGAGACAACCAGGCTCCTCTGAGACGCGGGTCTCACCGGCCACATCTGCTCCCTCTGCCTTTCAGGAGGGATTTGGGGAACATGTGTCAGATGGTGCCCTTGAGGGCCAATTACAGCCCCCATCAAGGTTTGCTTTCCTTCTACCTCCAACTTCAAATCACCCACCCTTCAAAAGCCTTTCCACACAAACTGTCCCAGGGAGCCGACGGGGCGGCACATGGGAAGCTCTCCCTTCTGCTCCAAGAGAGTTTGTTCCCTTCCCTTTGATGCTACAGCCAAAAACACACTGTTCTCCATCTGCAAAAGTTCTGGTGACAAACGAAGCAATGACAATAAATAGTTGAAAGCCCTACAGTGAACAATTAGTATTCCAAACATGAAATTAATTTGTCCTGCGAATATAGGAACCTTGTAATTTGGTTCACTTTTATTTTATTGTCAGATACGATTCATTTTCTACATGATTTTACGGTTGGATAGGATTCATTAGAAATTTTCCCCAAACTACCTCTATTAAATGAAAGAGTGGGGGCAAGATCCTTTCCATTCTTTTCACTGCAAATATTGTGCTGGCTTTTCTCCTGCAAATGAGCCTTAAATCTAATCTATCTACACACAGTGCTCAGCTCTGTAGCTTTAGATTTTTTTCCTTAAGTTTCATTTCAATTTTCACTGCCAAAGAAGATATTTCTCCAAAGATATAAAAATAAAGTGTTTTTTTTTAAAGTCTTAAAAAAAAAAAAAAAGAGACTAGCTAAGGGTGCTTGACTATTGGGTGAATAGACAGGCTCTCTTTTTATGTCAGATTTTCAAAACTCGCCTTGAAGTTAGTTTTATTCAATTCTGTGCTTTGTCCCTCTCTAAATATGTGACAGTTCTTGAAAAGAAGGTATTTGCATGGATAAACTTCTCTTTTTGGAGTAGCTCCATAAGCAAGAAGGTACCAGCAATCAGACACCCCCTCGAAAGCTCAGCCATGACTCAGCTGAGTTAACTTCCCTCCATGTGTAGATGGACAGTAAGAGGACAACACCTCTTTCTACAGGAAGGATGAGACGTGCTGTGGAAGACATTTTTCTAGCCCCTTGCGAAGGCAAGGTATCTCAGTGACATGTCTTTGTCACCACCCCTCTTCAGCTACCCTTTTCTGTTAGGACAAAGATCACCCCTTCACTCTGTATATTTGCTAAGTCACTTTCACGCACTGTTTTGATTTCTGGGGGTTTTTTGTTTGTTTCCTTTAACTATCAAAAATGCCTCCTGTTAATGATATGTTACTAATTTACCCTGCAATCTCTTGCCAGAAAAGGGAGGAAAAAAAAAACAATCCACACACATAAGACTCTATGCCCAACAAATACGTAAAGAAATGAAAAATGACTGCATCTACCAGTTCTGAAAGCCAGTGTGCCTCAGAAGCATTTGCACCTCTTTATCGCTCCTCTGCCTGAGCCAGCCAGCCCGAGGAGCCG
>NW_010555466.1:216380-225001 GCF_000687285.1 Phaethon lepturus | reverse complement strand
CTAGTTGGGCTTTTGCCTTTCTAATTTTGTCAGATAGGACTTGAAAGACACAGGAAGGAAAGGTTCGGATTTCCCCCAGGCACTTTAGTCCTGTTTATTGCCAGCATTCCTCCTGGCTTTTCCCCAAGAGAGAGTTCAAGGTCTGGTGATTTTTTCAGACCCCTCCCTTTTAAAAGTTCTGCCCACCAGAAGGAGTAGAAAACACATTACTATACTCAGTAACTACTCACAGTAAATGAACGCAGGTCAATTGTTTGTCAATATTTGTGGTAGCTGTTTGTAACAAACCTCATCACCTACAGAACTTATGCAATGAATTAACTGAAGGAGAGAAAAGCATTCTTAAGAAGTATTCCCAGTCAGAACAGAGTCCAACTTTGTCACATTCATGTCTCAGCTCTATTCTGTAGTTTTCACAACACAGTATCTACAAATTCGGGTTGCATGCCCTTAGTCTTTCCAGCCACAACACTCAGATTTATGACAGCATAGATTTCCCGTTGGAACAGATGGCATACTGCAGCAGAATTTATTAAAGCTGCATTTCCCAGATCCTTTTCTGTAGCACTTCTGCTCTTTCCCCTCCTTTTCCTAACGTGACAAGGCATTGTATGGCTCTGACACTGAAATTAGCATGAAGACATGTGTGGTTCCTTGCAAATCTGCTCTGCATAAATAATCATTCAGATTACTGCCCTGCTAAGGCTCCTAGCTGGCAATCACACAGCAAAGCCTGTGATTTCTCCCGTTCGGTGCTGCTCCACCATTCCCTTATCCTGACTTCTAAGCTGTTATGTGCCTCTCGTGTCTGACATCAGAGAAGATAATCAGCTGTGGCTTAGGAACATTATCATTCTAGGTCTTATGTGTAAGTATCTTGGGTTAGTAAGAAGACAGATAGGTATAAAAAAAGGATGTGACTGGATGGAATAAGGCAAAGTTATGAGTGTTTTGGTTTCTAGGAAGTGTTACAAATTCAGTTTTTCCACAAATCAGGTTTGTAACAGATGGGTGAAATGTAGGTCAGATGCAGCAGGCATCTTAGTAAGCACTTGCTTTATAGTTTCTTTGGTCATTTCTATGTCTCTTCTCACATGACAAAAGAAGATTTAAATTAGTTCGTGCAGACCACTTCCAATAAGGCAAGGGCAGGATTCTGTCATTCACTTGTGCCTTGGGCCAGGTGCATCCTGGGTGCACACTGGATAAAGCAGTAACATTGCAGCCAGGCAGAATTTGCACCCCTGTTAATAAGTGCTGTGACACATATGATACACAAGACCACACACTGAGCTGAAGCTCCTGCAGTCCCAGGGCATCAAAGGGTCAACCAAGGGCATAGTGGAAGCCTTGACTTTGGATTCCCTAGCTGTTGTTGACCAGCTCAATACTCGAGGTTTACATATATTCTGCCTTCATATTTTGAAATATGTCTGTGGGACACAGACCCTCCTTCTCCAAAACAGTAAGGGATTCACAGTCCTTTCCTTTTAATGTCTCATAGCCCCTTCAGTAAACACGTATTTTGGAGAATTTTGGGTTTTACATGGGGTATCCTTTGGAGCTGTGAGGGCCCGCTGCATAAATACGTCATAGCTCACAGGCACGAGGGGTGTAGCTGCTCCTTCGGAGCTGCTGCACATGCTGCAGGCTCTCATCTCGCGCTGTATGCAGAGCTCGGCGTGTGCCGCTCTGCCCTGCAGCTGCTCAGTGCATTGCTGGGCAGAGAGCTAATAGGGACCGCTGCTGCTTACGTCATTTAGCTTTAAATGCAGAAAGTAAATGTGCACAAGAAGATTCAAAATCATCTGTCATAGTACCCTTTCTTCCTGAACATCATTCTCTCCGATTGTTTTCCTCACGTCTGGTATCTGCTCCTACATTAGACACCGTGTTTCTTGTTTACATCACTGACCAGGTGTTAGTAAGATTTTAATCCCCAGTAAAAGGCGAGTCAAACCCAGGAATTATTTTCCTTTTACATTTCTAAGTCTCCTTAGTTCTGAGCCTGGAAGCAAATTATTTTGGATATTGTCATTATTTCTTTATATACTTTCTATATATTATTTGTTTATGTACTCTACTTAGAGAAGACAGCCAGTAAAACACTTGCATATGTGCTTCATTCAATGGAATTGCCATTCAGCTTAAAGATAGAAGTACCTCACTTTCTGACATCTCTGGGTAGAGCTGTAAACAGGTAATTGTAGTTACTGATACAGAAAAATCTACTGATTTCAAAATCTGTCTTAGAATACCTTACAACCTGGAAGGAAAATAATTCTTGAACTACATTCATCTCTATGGGCAAGAGGTGGGTAAGAAATTCATTGTTTCCCTGCTATGCCTTCCACAGAATCATAGAATAGTTTAGGTTGGAAGGGACCTTTATAGGTCATCTAATCCAACTCCCCTGCCATTAGTGGGGACATCTTCAACTAGAGCAGGTTGCTCCGAGCCCCGTCCAACCTGGCCTTCCCAGGGGTGGGGCATCTGCCACCTCTTGGGCAACTACCCTCGTGAAAAATTTATTCCTTATATCTAGTTTAAATCTACCCTCTTTCAGTTTAGAACCATCACCCCTTGTCCTATCATGACAGGTCCTGCTAAAAAGTCTGTCCCCGTCTTTCTTAGAAGCCCCCTTGAAGTACTGGATGGCTGCAGTAATGTCTCCTGAAGCCTTCTCTGCTGAACAACCCCAACTCTCTCAGCCTGTCCTCATAGGAGAGGTGTTCTACCCCTATTTTTGTGGCCCTCCTCTGGACCCTTTGGTAGCCACTGCTGTTCAGTCTGAGTCAGACCAGCAGTCTGAAGGGCAGGTTACGTCTTCCTCTGCAAGCATTGCATTAAGAGGGGTGCAACAAGAAGTTTCTGGCTCGGGCCCCAGGACAACATCCACTGGAACTGAAATCAGTGGTAATCTTTCCATGGCATGAAATAGCTTTTGGATAGGATCCAATAGGAAAATAAATTTTAGCTCACTGTGGAACTGAGTAACTTTTTTGCCATCTTGTTTATTGAAAAGGAATATGAAAAGTCCTGTTTCCTCTCATGCAGCAGAAACTTGTTAGAAACTGCTTTTTTGGTGACACTTCTGAGCTCTCCTCTGGGAGCACTCATCCCATAAAAGTCTTTTAAGGCATTTCTGAAGAACAGCTACCAGTACTTGTTCTGGCTCTGTTTCTGATTCTTCCTTGCTCTCTTCTGTCTTGTTGTCCTACTGAATTAATTTGCTGGCTCTTCTATAATACATACAATAATAATCAGAGACAGAGACATTTTGCCATGTACAAGTGAGCTGGGTATGGTCATAAAAGCCTTTGGTGGGGACACTACATTGCTTTCACCAAAATAGTTACACAGAGATGCTTGTAGCCCACTCATCATTACCCTAAAGAAACCTTGCAGCTTCTCTTATCTTTGGAGAGATTTAATCTGATTTATCACAGCTACATTTTATGTTGTCTTCCTTCTAGATTGGAAGAAGTCAAAAATCAGTCTCTCACAAAATCAGAGAGTTATGCTTTGTCTCCCTTCAGCTTTTGGCAGTTGGTGATCTCTGAACTGTTCTTGACTGAAAGGGCCATGCAAAAGGCAACACACTTCTCTTCATTGCAACTCCAGGCTGTAGGTTCTTTTGACACTATAAATAGAATGAGATCTGTACTGACCAAATATCAAAATACCTTTGACATATAATTGCCTGCATAGAAAAAAATTGTCACAGGACAGTTACCCCGCTTTTATGAAAAATGGAAGAATACTATGACTTGTGACTGTGTCTAAGCCCTTAACAATGGGACATTTGGTCTAGTTAAATATGATGTAAAAACTCTGCAGTAAACGTATCTTCATGTTTAATGATTCATTTGTCACGGATGGAGAGCAACTGCCATTTTTTGCTTTATCCACCTCCAGGAGGGTTGTTAGAAATAAAGCCTTTCTCCTTTTCACTTTCTCACTGTTGTAACACACAGCAAAAACTGAACATGCTTCCTTGCTTGATGTTGCCCTGAAACTACATATAGTAACGGATTATCAAAACAGCTCAGCTCTGCTTGGCAGGGACATTTTACAAAGCGGAGCTTTGACATATCATGACATAGAAATTGTGTTCTGGCTTCTAATTAGTGCTGACGTGGACTTGACAAGGTGCAGATGCAGGGCTGGGACCACAGTTGCTGGAGTGGTGCCTCTGTCCCAGCATGAGCAGTTCCAGTACACCCACACCACCAGGGAGGGTAGTGAGCTGCCCTGTGATACAGCTTCACAGCCACATCGCATTTTATATGTGTTTCCACCATTAAAAATCCTCACCCAAACTCAAAAAACTCCTAAGTAGAGAATGGAAATTATAGCCTGACAGCGATGACATTTCTCAGGATTGGCTATCTCCAAAATGCAGCCTGTTGGTCACAATTGTTGAGTCATTAATTTCTTTTCTGGGCAAGCAATTAGTGCTCTGTTTCCTGGGAAGAAAATTTCCCTTTGGATGGCAAAGAGAGAGAGGTTGGGCAAATGATGACAGGTTTGCAGAGGTTGGGCAGCTGCTTAATCCTTAGAAAAGTTTCTGGCAAAATGTGTTTTACAAAGGAACACTTGCATGTCCGTAAACATCCATACACACATTCATTCACATACGACACAGAAATGTCAGCCATGATCCAGGCCTCACTGTTCTCTGTGCTGTAAAGATAGAGTTCATGCCTAAAAAACTCCACAGTTGATGCCACCTGAAAAGTGATAGATCTATATAAATCAATGATATTTGATTTACACCAACTGAGAAATACTTAATTTCTCTGCCTTTATTTGAGATTTGCTTGAATAAATATAATAAAAAAATGACACTGTATACATAAATATATCTTATTTGAGCAAGGATAGAGGAGAGAAATAAACAGGCAGACTTTCTTTTTCTTCACTGTTTGTTGTACAGTCTGTCCATCTCTGTTATTATAAGTGAAAGCTAATAAGCATGAATAAACTAAATATTTCTCATGGTGCATTGTACTCACTTCAATTTCAAATGCAGTTTGGGCTGCAGAGCATTAATAAAGTCAACTGATGAAACAAATTCCACCCTTTATAATCTTAAGCTCTAAGAGATTTACTAAAAGTAAAGATTTCCTCAGTCAGAGGAACATATAAAGACTACAGCTGGCAGATAAGATTTAGATTAAGAGAACCATTACCTCATAAGAACACTACAAACGGGATCACAAGTGTTGAATTCAGCTTGGATGTTGCTCAAAGCAGAATGTAAAGCGGTGTGGAGAGCCTGTGAAGCCCCTGCTGCTGGACAAATCTCTTTTCTTAATGCAGCTGCAGTGCTTAGGTAGTCAAAATATGACACTATACATTTATTTTTCAGTTAAACAGGAATAATTGTGAATAAACTTTCCACAAAACTCTTTCCACCACTGAGCATGGCATTTCATAATGAAAATTGCTGCCCCACTCTCTTCAAAGGCCTTCAGGCACATGAATATTTTCTGTAAGGGCTTGGGTCTGAAGGGCAGGTGTGGTTCCTGGACATATCTCCCATATGACGGGTAAGGACAGGAGCCTGCCCTCAGTATCATGTGCCCAAGGGTAGATGATGCTGTGCCCTTGCCGGTGGATTCCACTGCTCTTTGTGGACCAAGATGCTGGATCAGGTCCTCAGCCCCTGCGGGTCCCCAGAGTATCAGCAGAACCTCAGGCTCCACCTGCAAAGCTGGCCACGCGATTTAACACTTTCAGATATCAGCCCTGGGTTTTGCCTGAGCGGTGATCCAGTGGCCTTAATCTACTGGGGAGTTTCGCTGGGTAAGCAATGAAGTGCTCTTCCTTTGGCACCTCCCTCTCTACCTCCTCCTTCTTCCTCCACTTGTCAAATGCAGAAGGAAGGTTTGTTGGCTGGAGGGGAGGTGAGGAGGGGAAGAATAACACACATCTCTATGCTTCTCTGATCCTGGGGCTGCTGGTGCAGAAGGCAGAGCCATGTTGTCTCTATTCTCATTGGAATCTGCAGTCAACCTTTCCCAGGGGACAATTATTCAGTCAGGAGCTTTAAGAAGCACTAATGGTCTCCCAGGGGTCAGTCCCTTGAGGTACGTAAAGGGAGTTAGAAAATGGAGACAATGTTCTGGCTCTGTTTGCCAGGACATTTCTTCTGTGTTGGTTGTTTTTGCCTGTTCTTGGAAATGCAAAGGGCTCAGAAATGGTTGTGGACCTGCCTGTACATGCTGATGTCAGCTCTCCTTTCAAGTTCATCCAAAGCTAGAAAGAAGAGTAATCTGAGAACTGATTTTTGCTTCTGCTGAGCTCTGAAATACTTGTCAGATTTGAGCTTCAAAGAAACTGCTTATTCACCCACACCGGATTGCGCTTTTTTAATATTGTCCTTTGCATTTTAACTACACCCAGAGGACCATTCTTCCAAATACGGAAATTAGATGCTCAGCTGAGTAACAGAAGATTTTGTGATGTGTGTGTGGAGCTTAACAGCCTTTGTTTCTTCTTTTTCTGCTGCATATAACCTGAACTTAGCACTTTTCTCAACAAGAAATTAGTAATTTATTTTCTTAAATTATCTTAAAAAAAGAAAATAGTTTGTGGATAACTATTGGTTAGGCCCTTACAAAAAGATTTCCCAGTCACAGTGAATAATCCCAGTGATGTGACTGGTCATGTTACACAGTACTAATTGTTATAGGGTAATAAATGAGAACGATTAAGCTCAGTTGATCTGTGGTTCACATTTCTTGAAGATGAACTGAACACCTACATTCAATGACCAATTTTTCCAAAATGAAGTATAGTCTTCACATGTTTATATTATTCTGAACCTTTTAGAAAAATATATTTAGGTCCAGGTTCAAGTCAGGGTCCTGTCTGGAGCGGCACAAAGTCAGAGAGTTTGGCTGCAGTAAAATTTGCTCCTTAATCTGAAGAGGAGAGTTAACTTTTGAGCAGCGAGGCAAGGTGATTATCCAATACTTTGTGTTTATCATAGTACTCGTCTGATGCTGCAATATTGTCAACCAATACAGGATCAATTTACCATGCTGCTTTACAGCCATCAACCAGGACCACAGTAGATCCCAGCTAGGATACATATCAGCATATATTATGGCAGAGGGAGAAAAGAATTTGTCTCATATCTGCAGAAATTTACACCTATAAACCAGAGTGTATCACCTGCCTGGGGTGGTAAACCCTTGCTCTAGCAAATTTCTTCCCTGTAGCTACAGGGAAGCTACGGGCTCTGTAGCAATGCAGCAACGCAGGGGACCTCGTGGGCAACCTAGACCTGCTATTGCACAAAGTTGTCTCATATTAGGCTTATAGCCAGGAGCTGTTGAAAAAAAGGGCTTATATTTGTTTGAACGATACTTCACTCACGAGGCTATTTGCACAAAGTAATTAGGAAGGGTGTGAGCTTGCATGACTGAGTTATGTTTCACAACTCAACTGTGTGCTCAAGACTGCCTCTGCTACTTGGGCAGCACGGGTGGGTAGTCAAGCTGAGTGCATAGGCTTGGTCTCAGCAACAGGCTCATGGTTGTGGCCATAGACACCCTCCTTTCTATGCCTCTGTTCTCCATGTACCCTTTTTCTGTCTTGCCTGTTCAGACTATAAGCAATTTTGGGGTTTCCATCGATATGCAGAGTGCCATGGTGCGCTAGTTTGAAGTCCTCACCAGCTCTGTATGTGCCACAAGACCAGAACCAGTATAGTAACACCAGGATGGTGTTTGACCATTACAATTGTTGTGTAAGCTAATTAATCCAGGCAAATAGCACATTGACAAAGCTATATTGTCTCCTAGTTCCTTGCACTCTGCTGTGCCGTATAGAATCGTAAAATAGTTTGGGTTGGAGAGAATCTTTGAAGGTAATCATCTAGTCCCACACCCCTGCAAATAGCGGGGAAATCTTCAACTAGATCAGGTTGCTTAGAGCCCCGTCCAACCTGACCTTCAATGTTTCCAGGGATGGGGCATCTGCCACCTCTCTGGGCAACCTGTGCCAGTGTTTCACCACCCTCATTGGGAAAAATTTCTTCCTTATATCTATGACTATGTCACTGATGAAGATATTTAAGAGTACTGGTCCCAATACAGACCCCTGAAGGACACCGCTTGTCACCGAACTCCATCTGGACATTGAGCTATTGACCACTACCCTCTGGATGTGACCATCCAACCAATTCCTCATCCACTGAACAGTCCACCCATCAAATCCATATCTCTTCAGTTTAGAGAGAAGGATGTTGTGGGAGACTGTGTCAAAGGCCTTACAAAAACTACAGCCCGTTCAGTTGAACAGCATTTAGGCTAAATGGACCTTGATGTTGAACGGGACTACTATATACTACTGTAATAGAAACAAAGGATATTATCAAGTGGTGACCAAATTACCTGCAACAGGGATAAGGAATAAGGTGAACAGCAGTAATTGTTCAACAGTGCCCTGGATGCCAAATGTGACACCTTCATATTGGAGGAGGGTTTAGGCTTGGGGGATTAGCTAAAGAGATAGCAAAAAAAAAAAAAAAAAAGGTAAAGCAAGAGCAACATATATGTAACGGTAAACCTGTAGTGCAATAAATTGGAAATTTGAGGTTGGCAAGG
>NW_010555466.1:205133-216349 GCF_000687285.1 Phaethon lepturus | reverse complement strand
GAAAGAGAGTGAGAGAGCATGGAAGAGAGAAACAGAGAGAAAAACTCAATGTTCTCCCCACTGATAACATATGTATAATTGTAAGTCAGTGCAAAAAACAGAGCTCAGTCCATCTTTGATGTCATGGAAAGGGGCTAAATTTTCAAAAGCTGCCTTTTCTTGTTAGATTTGTAGAAAGGCAGAGACAAATGATTCATAAGCAAGAACTACTTTTTATAAGAGGGGTTTTTTTACATCTAAAAGGTAAATAACTCAACACAGAATTTTTCCATCTCAATACAGTTGTTTCATGAACTATGAACTGAATAAAAGTAGATTTAAACTAGTTCCAGGTTGTAGCCTGTAAAATAAAGCCAGGATAGCTGTTAAACCCCTGTCTTACTGAGGTAATAGGAAAATAACTTGATTTATACTGAGTCCCTCTGGCCTTGTTTATATCTGGACTTGTGGCAAAAACTTCCGGAGTTAGGCATTCCTACTCTCATTTCTGTAACTTACACCACTTTGTTTTGTAATTTTTATTTTTGGTAATCTCTTTTGTAAACAGAATGTCCTGCAGAGACCTACAGTAGTGAGTCCAATGCAAACAGGACATCAAAATGCATTACACTTAAAATCACATGCTGGTGTATGGTTAAGCTTATGACATTCAGAACTACAATCTGTAGCATTACATATGTCTACATTATAGAAGCACTTGAAATGAAGAATTTCTCACACAGCTACTATTATTTTTGAGGGAGTTTACGTTTGGGTTTTTTAGCACCTTCTCACAGACTTTACTAACCTTTCCTTGAAAGATCCTCCCCCTTCCTTCGCATGTAGCAGAAATCGGTGTGTAAACAGACCGCGGGGTTGTCTTTGCACGGGGTATTCTGCTCGGGCAAGCCGTAACTAAGCTGCTCGCAGGCAGCGGGGGTTTGCAGGCAGCCCCAGCTCCGGGCAGCGCATGCAGCCGAGCCTGGGGAGCAGCCCGGCGAGCAGAGCCCGCCGGGTGGCAACGGGACCGCTCAGACCCCTCTCTCACCCAGACCCTCTCCTCTCTCCCGCCCGTTGCTGAGCTGCTGCCGCCCAGGTACTGCCCTGAGCACCCAGCCACAGTTTTCTGGTCCCCAGTGTCGATCCTCTTGCCCCCGTGTTCCATGAACTGAAAGGAAGCCCCATATTAAATCAGAAATCTGGCAACTTATTTGGGGCTTGCTCCAGTCTTGCTGAGAGGCTTAAGATGGGGAGTCAGGGCTTAGCTCTGTCTGGTAGAGCAGAAATATGTGAGAAGGTTTGGCCCCTGCAGAAGATAGTTTCCAGTCTAATTCACTTCAGTGATTTCTGTGTTTGTCTTACAGCTTGTCCTGCAATGAGATGGAATGCTTCATTGTGTGGGAACTTACTGTTCTGTAATGAGCTTGTGCAAAAAACAATATTACTTTGATAGAGATATCATTCAGTTTAGGCAGCCTCCAAGTTTCATCCAGGCCTTACAAGCTGCTTAATTCACTCATATACCACAGAAGTGTATCCCAAGTTTCTCAGATGACTTTGTGTATTCCCTCCCACATAATTAATTTAATGTAACCCTGAAAGCAGAGCAGTTTAGTCTCTGTGGAAAGTCCTGTAGCTGCAGCATGATTTAGTCCTTCCCAGCTCCTTTTTATCCATGGACTTTCTTGCAGTGGGAAGTGCAGGAGCTGCGGAGAGACAGCATCCCTACAGTCATAAGACTGCCACTTTAAGACAAGTGACAAGGTAGCTTTTAAAAATCTCCTGACACAGCCGGAAAAGAATGTTTGCTCTAAAAACTTGTCTAACCATATTAGTTAAAAAGAGCAACTCGATGAGGAAGAACAAAACCCAGTCTCTGTGAAGGTGACAGAAATCTGGAATTACTTTCTAATGACTGAAGTGCAGGTACAAAACATTTCCATTTGCAAAGGCAAGATCAGTTTTGGGTCCATATCATAAACCATATTTTAATGACGTTTTAACAACAATTTGGCCCAGGTGTGGTTAAAATGTGTATATGGATTTTAGTTGGGAGGAATAAATACCTGGGGACATTCTAGACTCTTTTTAGACACTGGTGAGATAGAAGCAGCACTTGTGAATTAAAAACAGTCCTAGAGACAGGCTTTGGACATTGCTTTCAGAAAGATTGATTCCTATCATCTTATCAGCCAAAGCATATGACTGCAGAATGCACTGAGAGACGTTTCCACAGCTATCACACAGAAATGACCGTCAGATTAGCTGCTCAAGTACAGAAGGTCAGCAGTCTTGCAGGAATCTCGGAATACAGGGAGGACAAATTCCTCTCTGTTACCAGGTACAAGTTAAAAGAAAAAAAAAAAAAAGCAATCGATTTTTATAGAGTGACTCTGGATTTACATCGTTATAGCTGAGACCAGAATTTGGCTCTTTGTGTGTACATATATCTATGAATAACCCTCTTAACCTGTTGGAAAGCTAATGATGGAAAATGTTCCCCATAAAAGTATATATATTACAGCTGTGTAAATACATTAAAAAACCCCAAACTGTCAGCAAACTTGCTGGCAGACATATGAATGTTTCAACAAGTTCTCTGTACTCCACATAGCTTCATTTTTATTCTCTGCATAGACACACACACATGCACACACACACGTATAGAGACTTAATAATATTTAAAGAGTACAAGTCTCTTAAGGGAGCTAATTTTGATCAGCTAGCTCCCCCAAACAAACAGGATCCCGTTGCAGAATACATGCTATGGGATGTGCTGCTTATGAAACACATTTTATAAGCCCTACCTGGTTGCCAGCTGTAAAATTCAGCAGGCAATCTATGTAATAACCCTGGGACGTAAGAAACAGAAGGCCTTTCTCTCTCCCTTCACATCTTCCAGGGGAGAACAAGAGACGCTCTAGTGACAGCACTGGAGTCTCCCCAAAAATTCCTCGGCAAGAGCAGCTGGGCTTCTTGTGTTATAGTTGCCACATGTTGCTTTTATTCTAGGCTGGTGGTAAATTTTTAAGGAGCAAGGAAGAAATATAGAGTAGATGTCTTTAAGTCCCACTGCCCCTTGGAATTACTTCTGGAGAGACATGAGTGACAAACTCAGGGCTAAATCTAGAGACACAATTGGTCCTTCATTTTTATGACTGTGTTTAATCAACAAAGTGACTCCTGACCCAACCTTGTACGTCCACAATTTCAGTGGAAAAAAAGGAGGGTAAGGGAGGATTTGACACATACTTCTGGTATTTTTAAAAGCTAATAAACTGGTTAAATCTCTATAACTGAGTAGTTATAGTGAATAGTTAGTGTTTTTGGCAAGACTGTTAAGACATATTTACAGCATGCAATTGGAAAATAAGCTTGTTATAAATAAACTATTCCCAGTGACAGATTAAGAAAATATTGGATATGTACAAAATGACAGCATTAAACAATGAAAGTATTTCCTGAGGAGCTGAGCCTTAGCAAAAGCCACAGACAAAATATTTTTAGTGGCATTCCAACACTCTGTGTTTCAGAGCCATTTATAACAGAGCTCATTATGAGATATTCCTTTCTGCTACAGGCCACAGCTGGATATACCAAAAAATAACCCTCAGAAAAAAAAAAAAAAAAGAAATATTTACCTACGAGAAAGAGTCACAGTACCTGGCTTTATTTCATATGGCTAATTTCTCCTCTTCAAGCCACCACGTGGGTTCAAGAGAAGAATTTGCCCTTATGCCTCCAAATCCTCAAGCCCCTGCCTCTCCTGAGGACTGCTATATATCCTTAGTCCTTCCCATCTGCAGGAGCAGAGAAACCCCAGAAAAAAGGGCTTCTGCAGAAGCCTGGCAGGGCATGAGGATACCTGTACCTGGGGGCTGTAACCTGCTCCCCTACGGCACAGTAGCTGCGGATCCTCTTACAGCACACGCAAAATGGATCCTGACTTCAGCTATTGTGCTGGGCATGAACACTCGCTTTCAAGTGAGTCATGCTGTGAAAAGCTGAGGTGTACTTTCTCTTCTGTTCAGAACAGCTAAACCAAACTGCTAAGCAAATACCCGTATCCTAGCTCTTAAGGCCTAAGATGCGGTGGGGAGGTGGGAGGCGAAAGGAGGAGAGCACAAGCATAAGAATGCATAGCCTCTAGGGTGGGATGGCTTCACGGCGCGGGGAGGAAACGCTCGGAGGAGGCACTTTGCAGGTTCTGTGAAGGATAAAGGCATCACTGCCTGTGAAGCTGGCCTGCAGGTACTGGCCAGCTCCGTTACTGTGCAGTGACACCAAAAAGGCATTTTGGCTGCTTCCCATTGGGTGTGTATCCACCTTAATAACATTCGTGGTGGTCTGCCTTGTCCTTCTGCTCGTGACTCAAACCAGACCTCACCTTGAGCGCTTTTGCTTTTACATAGCAGTTTTGTCTCCTAGCAGGCTGTGTCTGCTCCCCTGGGGTTTTCACCTGGTTCCTCACAACCAGGGCAGATGCCACAGTCTGTTACTGACCCGGGAAAGCTGCTCGAGGCAGAAGTACGTTGGGAGGAGGCAGAGAGGTACCATCCCTTTGCTCATGGGACAGCTCTATGGAGAGAGCTACATTCAATTTTCCTTTCTCCTTTCCTGTGTGGATGGTGTTGATAGGGCGTGTGTGGGGAAGCCTGCCAGGCTCCTGCAGCTGCCTAGCTGGTTATGCTCTCCCGGGGAGCAGACATGCAGGTAGAGCTGCCAGTTGGCTTCCGTTAGCTGTGCTTGCTGTATAAATATGTATACTCTTCATATGTTTGCCTTTCTTTTGGGGAATATTAGTTCTTGGGTCTTTGGATGACTGCAGCCCAGCACTCATCAAGTGCCACCTTGTCTTCTCACTCTTTGTATGCTCACTGGTGTGCTGACTCTAAACATACCCAACACCAGTTGTATATACGGATGCACGCAAATCCATGCCGCTGTATGACAACAGCCCTATCCTAGAAGTGAGAGGGAAAGTGGATCACTTGGATCACTTTGTTTGTCCCTCTGATCATCTGATCACTGGGGATACAACACATTCTGAAATAGCAAGCTATAGCTGTCTAATAAGGGGTCCAGGTATTCCCTGTTTTTTTTTGTTTGTTGTTTTTGGTTTTTTTTTTTTCAGACAGCAGTCTACTGTATCAAGAGTTTATTTAAAACCTTATACTTCTTCCATAAAAGACTATGGAGATTCATTGATGAGCTTTGATGGGAGCTGAATCTTATTCCAGATTTTTAATAAATAAATGTCAGTCATTCTTATTGGAGTGATCCAGCTTTTTGATGGTAAATTTTAGATCCCCTCTGGGCATTGTGGAACTGGCAATGGCGGGTCTTGGCTCTGGGAAGGTACAAGAGTATTCATACCTCCAGCCCCTCCTTCCAAGAGACAGAACAATTCTGATGGCACATCTTCCCAGCTCAGAGAAAGATTTCACAGGCCTGTCCTAACCTGTGGTCCTCCTGCTGTTTTGAATGATACATGCTACATGGTGGAAAATGAGTATGGGAGTCCAAAATTCTTTTATTCCAAGGGAAGTCTAGTATAACTGAGATGAGATTTTTGGCCTTTCTACTGGCCTGATTTTGTTTTACTGTCTGGATTGCCTGATGCTATGAAGGGCTACACGGTAAGCAAAGCTGTTGCAATGGCCAGAATTTCCTTATGGGATTGTTCCAGTGACTTGAAAACTTAACTGAGAAATCAGATGGTTCCTTACAGAAATAAATTAATTATGTTCTTCTTTTTTTCCAAACTGACCTCAGGAGGGCCCCTAACATACTGTAGTCAGGTATATTTGCTAGTTGCGTCGTATTTTTTCCATGAACCATATCACATTTTGAAGCTAAGAATTTGATAGTAATTGAGGCATGTTTTATATTAATTAGGAGCAGCCAAATTCTATTTGTAGGTAGTGTAAAACCAGAATAGTTCCTCTAGAGTTTATTTCCCTGGCACAAAATCTGATTCCAATTGAATAAAATGCAAAAGTGTCTCAACTTAAATGGGATTAACTGGATCCGCTGAGGGATATAGATGAGGCTAACAGCAGAAGATTGGTGGTTGAATCCATAAGCCATGTAGAAGCAAAAATGAAACTCAATGGAAAGTACTGTATTAAACAATAGTTAAGATATTAAATGTTTTCATAAATCTGTATTTACTATGGGTAGCTATATGCATAAGAAAAAATAATTTTACTGTGAAGGTGGTTGAACAACAACTGGAAGAGGTTGTCCAGAGAAGCTGAGAAGTCTCAATGCTTACAGTAATTCAGAACTTGACTGGTCATGGTCCTGAGCAAACTGCTTTAGCTGTAGGGTTGGACTAGATGATCTCCAGAGGTGCCTGCCAACCTCAGCCTTTTTGTAATTCTGTGGTTCTGTAATTTCAGGATCCAAAGGAAAGTTTAAGAAAAGATAAAATATACCCTTTTCTAAAACTTTGTGCTTTTAAGGCTCCAGCTTCCTCCAGAAACAAATAAAAGCTTTTGCTGTGTAGACTTTTTCATGGAAAGTTGTTGTAAATATGAAGTGCAACAATAACACAACGTAGAAAAATTGTTGAAGGTAAAACATAAATTTGGGCACACTTTTATCCTTTCTTCCTGGATCTCTCAGTCAAAGTAAAAGACACAGCATCAGAAGAAGTGAGTGCTGGAGCATGGGACTACATTCAGAAAGCACTAATTCTTGTAAGCTGGAAGCATAATCAATAACCATATAGCAGAATGAAGAGTCACCAGTATGGCACTGCCCTTTGGAAATCTGCTGTTGCAAAAATAGGTATGGTGACTGTCGTGTTCAGGACAACTAGCTAATGGGCAATTATAGTCAAATTCCTTCAATTTTCCCTGTAATTAGAATAATTATATACCCAACATGCCTATATCCCAAGCTGGGAGCATGCTAGAAAAAGTAATTTGTTTTCATGAAAATCTTATTAAGCTGCATCATTGGTATTAATCTTTCCCTGTTAAAAACTTTGTTATTTCCAGTAATTGAAGTCCAGCGTATTGTGCTTTTTGTATTGCAAAATCCATCTGTATTTTCCCTCAGGGCAAAAGGTCTGAAGCAGCCATTAATGGAGAAAGGTCTAAGAGTATAAATCATTTGAACGTCTCTTCAGTCTGATTCTAAGTAACAGCTGTTTTAGTCTACATCACAGCACATTATGTTTGTAAAACAATGCAAATTGGGCTGTGTTTCAGTGGTTGTCCTGTTTGTCTGGTGAGTGTTAATTCAACATAGAGCTGCATTTACTGTTATATTTATAACTGATTCCTACCCTGGGAATTCTCTGTCTGGATGTTTTCCACCTTTTGAAGTATAATAAGAGATTGACTTCAGTTGGAGAAGATATTTTCTTCCCATGGAAACATACATAGCTGACCAAATTCTTCGCTGCTGTATTCCTTGTGCAATCCAGTTAAGGGAACAGAGTGATACGTGTTGTGTATGACCTTCCCTTGTGCACAGGTAGTTACAGGGCAAACCTGAACAGAACATTCCTGAAAATATTTAGTGTACCTAATAGTCACCTAAGTCAGAGTAGATATTTTTGCACAAGCATCCTTTACATGTTTCCCTTACAATGAAAGGATAAAAACCAACAAGACTTTTTTTCTTGTCCATTTTATTATTTCATATTCAGAAACTCAATATGAATAAATGTATGGTTTCCCTTTATTCTTAGTGTATAGCTAGGATTTTTGCCCTTTCTATTTTCACAGTATTCTTTTAGTTTGCTAGTTTTCCCCCAGCCAGTTTTAAATAGTTTAAATTTCACTAAGCTTGAGGTAGATGTGGGTAACCATTTGAGAATAGTTTTGCACATTCTGATTCACTTTCCCCATCTTATGTTCATAAGTTCATACGTCTTTGCTTCTCAATGGATTTTGGGTGTTTGTTTCTTTGGAGAGTAAAGAATTCCTACTCTTTAAGCAAATATACTCATATACGTAACATTCATGCAGGTGACAAAAGTTGTCAAATGTTGTAGTGATGTTACTGTAGTTGGTGTTACTACACGCATCAAAAATTCTTAACTTCATTTATAATGTTTTTAGACATCTAAAAGCAATGCAGTGGCCAATACATGGTCAGGAGAGCACTGACAGACAAGGTCTGGTAGGTCTTGCTGAACTAGTTAAATCAGCACTTCTTTCAAGAAGACATGGCCCCCAACTGCAGAGCTGGCAAAATAGAGCATTTCACTGCACCTCAGCTGTTCCGTTTTACAGTCCTGTACATGAGCTTAACTTAGCAATAGGAGTTGTTTTGCAGTAAGATGCCAGATTATGAACTGGAGCAGCTGAGGTGCAGCAGGTTTTCCTTTATCTGGAACAGGAGCAAGAATTTCTGGCAAAGGGTCAGTAACAAACAGCTGGGATGAGGAGAGAAGAGGCAGTAAGGTCTTAGCCACCACAGCTGTTTGCTTAGTGAATGTGAGTCAGAGCCTTGAGAAGAGCATACAGTAAAAAGTAGTTGAATAGTTCATGAACCACCTGTAGTCTGAAATACATTCACAGGGAATATTTGTTGGACAGCTGTAAATGATGAATAAAAGTACCCACATGTGCTCTTGGATCACTTGCAGAGAGAAAAGGAGGCTATGTCTGCAGTATAAAATATTCTCCATAAAGCTCAAGACCTTGTACTTGGACTTTGAGGGTAAAACATTTTGAATGGAGATGGCTTTTGTTGGGTGTTTCCTTGTAATCAACATGTCCATATCACTTTGTAAAATGCAGTCCATTCGAAGGTCTTCTGCGAATGACACCATGGCACTTACCCCTTCCAGTGCTGACATCCCAATAGAAGTCAGAGGATATTGAGGGAAAAAAAAAGCTACGACGTCAGCCAAAAAGGTTCTCTGTGTCAAAATACTCCTGTTTTTTACCCCTGTTCTTCTGATCATTTCCTGACTCTTGTCTTCAGAGAAGCACTCACAGTTATTTATTTATTGACTGACATTCGTATGTATAAAACATGCGCCCACTGCCCAAGCATCTGGGTGGATTTACATTCACAAAAATCTAATAAATAATTCACAACATATTACTAACAACTGCTAGAGAAAAGAGAATCCCGAAGCTAATTAAAATCCAAGAGCACAAAAGCCCTCTAGAAACTTCAGGTCTAACCAATTTCCCCACTAAGTCTGTTAAAATAACAAGCCCCGTGGATTTTCTTGGGCAGAAGAACAGGTAAACAGATAAGCTTTGCTCTGTGCCCTAAAGGTTAGCAGGACTAGCAGCCTAGCTGGGAAACAAGTTCTAGAGCTGAGCATTCTTCACAGCAAATATTTTCCCGTCCATTACTAAAACTGGAACTGACAACAGAAATGCTCCAGGTGAACTCAATGGCTTAAAAGATAAAGGAAAGAAAAAAATGGGTCCCAGACCATTTAGGGCTTTGTAGCTTATGCCAACATGTTCAATATTACTGCTCCACAAATAAAACTTTATAGAGTACTTTCATAAAAAATGCACTCGGAACTAAGAGTAAAATGTCCATGGAGTTCATTTATGAAGCAATAAAAGTAAATTAGTCATGGAGCAATAGAATAAGGTAAAATCAAATCAGATTTGCTTATTTGAACACTTTACAACATGGAAAATAAAAGAAAATAATTTTGAAAAGAGTTTTATGTCTTGACAATAAAACCTTTAAGCACTCAGATACATTATCTTGCACTTAATGTGAGGGCAAACAAGTTGAAAGCTGTATAGAAACCTGCAGAACTCATTGACTTATACAGTAAGAATTTGGCAGATGAGTAAAATTTATAGAGATCTGATGATGTAGGCTGGATCCTTATGATCTTGTGGCACATGTCCCCAAGAGTTTAAGCTCAAGAAGCTGACACTCCTCAGAGATTTGAAGGGTTGTTTGGTGGATTGCATTCCGCAAGTGCTGGCGTTCCCTATGTAGTTCAAGCCTGTTGGGTACAATACTATTCCAGCAGCTGCTTTGCTCATTGGTCTCATTATGAAGGGGAACCTTTCTTTGTCCTGTAAGGATAACTTTCCAAACTTTCTTTATAAATCTCTGCCCTTTCACCCCACAGACCATTACTGTCTAATGGGAAACAATTACATTGTTTGGTGTGGGTGAGCTGAACAGCTTTACCACTTCACCAAAGATGGGAGAAACTCTTGTCCTTAGTTCTGTGTTAGGGTAATTGTGTTGGAGAAACATTTTTCAAAATCTCTAAGGGGAGTTTAAAGGACATTGTTGAATTTTGGGAAGAAGTATGGAGAATCACTAAGTATATGGAGACAACATCATGGAAGGTGAGAAGGAAACTACTTCTACTAAAGCCTGACAACATTCAAAATGCATAACTAATCAGGACTCAGATGAAATCCTAATTAATGTGGAAAGTTTTACTTGCTGTGTATCTCGTTCAATAAAAGCTCAGAACTCCTGGTGTCCAATGGTCTCTAAATTCCAAAATATAGGAAAACCCAAGAATCCCCCTCCCCAGTCACATAAACCTCATTATTCCCTCTATTAAACAAAAGAAAAATCCCATTATTTGCCTTCTTTCATGTCTGCTGACTAAAATCAACACCACAGGCACAGGGCCCCACAGTGCAGATGGGGATAAGGAGGGTTTGCTGAGAGAAGTTCTGCTCTACTTGCTTCCCAGCTCTGTCACTCTCTGTTTGGTTTCTACTCAAGCCAGCAATTGTCTTTTGGACAATATTGAAGAGCTTGGAGTTATGTATCCGTTTATATTCAGTGTAGGACCATTGCTTAAAAATGGCAGAATGAACTTACTCACAGCTTGGTCAAGCTTGTGCCTTACTTCATAAAGAAGCTGACATGAGGTTATTTATTGTCTGTTTCCTAGAAATAAAGCTCATTGTTCTGAGATCACACCTTCAGAAGCACAGATCTTGACCACATGGTTTCTGTTGACTCTAACCTGAGAATTCCTGATAACCGCATTGATTCTTTTTACAGCCGAGTTATCATTCTTACACAAACAGTAATGGCAGGTAACTGGAGACACGGTCCCTAGCAGTGTGAATAGCATGGGTGTTTTTTTTGTTTCTTTCCACTGGAGGTTGGCTCAAGTTGGCACTAGTGCCACCTGAAGTGCAGAGCTGAGTCTGTCACCTGTCCAACCACCATTGGTCATGCCTGCAAATTTAGCTGGGAAAGAGCACAGATAAACAAGAGAGGAACATCTTTGTGAGGTTCTTCCTGCTGCATTG
>NW_010555466.1:191826-205102 GCF_000687285.1 Phaethon lepturus | reverse complement strand
AGCCCTGCTGTGGGCCACAGTGGATGGCACCACAGAGCCTGTGGATCTCATGGGTCCAGATGGGCTCCCGGGAGGACACCGGCAACCCCCTTGTGCTTCCCAGCACGCTCCCAAAACAGCCATGCTGCCCGAGACTTCACAGAAAAAACTCCCCAGGGCTGTGAATACAGCTCCAGGCTCTCGTCCAGTAGTGTCCATACTGGTGAATAAGAAATGATGTGCTGACTGAAGGTGTACAATTTTAAGGAATATTCACACCTGTTAGCTCTTCCTTTTATTTCTTTCTGTGCAGATTGTAACTCCACAGACAGCATATAAGGGGTCTCTGTAGAAGATTTCTGCTAACACAGAAACGATACCAAATCTTTGTTGTGCAACTCGTTTCTGATCTTCCATAAAACCCCTTTGTGCTTCAGAATGTGGCAAAGACATCCACTGAGATCAGTGACCTTTCAAATCCCATCCCAAAGTTTTCCCAAAGGACAGATGAATCAGTCTACCAAGACTGTGACAGTCAGAAAAGTAAGCTTTGTATCAGTAAATAACGTGCACTGTGTTTCTTCCAGTAGGATGCTTGTACATGTCTGCACCAGTGGTGTAATGCATGATCAACACTAAGACCACACAGAATATGCCAGTATTGGAGAGTGTCAAACCATCTAAGTTTTTGGAATTGCATGGACAAGCTAAATTATGATTAAGATCTTTGCTATTTGTAGAGCCATTTCCAAAGATCTAGCAAAAAAACTTGTAAAATTTGTAGATGCATACTTTTTTATCAGTCTTTTCAGATAAAATTAGATCTCATATAGATCTGTGCACCTCTTGAATTTTCTAAATTCAGAATTTTTTTTCCCAAAAGTCAAGAGTGATCTTAACTAACTTCACCCTAGATAAAGTTAAGTGTATATAAAGTTAAGTGTAATGCCAAAAAGTGGGCAGTTGGGCTCCCTGTCAAAAGAAAGGAGGCAAGTCTAGTTGGCAATTTGTCTTATTCTAAATTGGGTGTTTAAGTTATCCTGGCAGAGTATGCTCTGGAAGTGCTTCTCTACTGAGTATAGAGCGGTCCCAGAAAAGATAAGACCTCCTGCTCTTTGACAGGTGTGGTCCATCCTAGCTCTAATAAATGCAAACCCTGTTTTACACACTTTTGAACGTCCCAAATACATTTTCTAATATTGTATCTCTGTTTTACTGGGCCAGATTTAATAGATTTGTAACTTAGTGCAAAACCATTAGTCATGAGGGGGTACTGACAACAGGCAGTGAGCAGTTGGCAAGAATGACCAATTTTTTTTGCAGTGTTTTGTAAGATTAACAAATTCATTGCAGCAGGAGGCAAAGATCAAACTTGGTTAAAGCCAGTGCTACTGCAGATGTCATTGTGGCTAGAGTCATGCATAAGAAAAACACAACCCTGAGTTCACAAATCTTAACAAAACTTCCCATGAACCTTCCTAGGCTACATTTAAGATTTTAAGTCTATAATTGTATATCTTACTATTTTCTGCAGGACACTTGACTTTTGTGTAAGCGTCATGGTTCATGAATTCATCCACCTGAATAAAGATGGAGGAATATATTCATATGAACACAGTGCACGGAATGCATTAAGTACTTCACAGAGGAAGCAGACCACACTTTAATTTATTTATTAGTGAGTTAACAAAACATTATCACAGAGGATTTATTGTAATGCAAAATGTGAAAATTGGTAAGGATTTGATTCTGAAAATTGCTGAGTGCCTGAAAGGTTATGTGGAAATTGATAGACTCCGTGGGAAACATGAAATGCCGTGCAAAAGCTGCACTACAGGAGTGTCTGTCATCATGGCACTGCCCATGGGACTAAATAAATACAACAGCTGCACTCGCTTCCATTGCCTCCGATTTTCCTGCTTTGGTTTCCAAGACTAAACAGAATGATGAAATTTTGTGCAAACACTACATTTTCCTTCCTTCAGATGCTTTCTGATGTATCTGCCAGTGTTTATCACTGTAACAATTTGTCGATAAAGAAAAAGGAGGTGTAGTATTTTAGTCCCTGTTGCAATATTTCTTTAATCAGGTTCTTTGCTATAGGAAGTTCAGTCAAATATTAACTACTATAACCTACTGAAGTGATAACAAAAAAATATTGCAGAAAAGCTTTCCATCTCCAGTACCAAGTCTATGACATCCCTCTTTTGTGACAATTCTGGTCCAAAGTTTGTAAACAGCCAACACGTTAGTAAAATTAGGTAACAAGCTCGAAAGAAAAAAAAGAATTTCATGACTGTTTTAGAGTCTCTCATGTCATGTCTGCAACATTTTTCTTTTTCTTTCTTGCTGTAGATTAGTGTATACTGCAGTTACAGAGCTGGCAGGACACGGTGTAGATACCTGAGCATAAGCATACTGCTGCAAACCGGTGTTGTCAATCCTGAATACTGTTGGAGGCAAAAGCAATAGACCTGGAGTACAACAGCAATGGCTGTGACACAGGCTGCTTCTGTGCTACATAGGTTGTGTTGTTGGGATGAAGTCTAAGTGATAGTGTGCCTTCCACCTCTCCTGCTTATATTTTGTGGAATTGCTCTTCCACATGATAAGGTTTTTATCTGCACTGAGTGAATATTTTTCTAGCTTGCCTCTTGTTATTGCTGTGATTGAAACTACATATGAAATTTCAACCGGATCTTCAGAGACTGGAGACCGTATTTCTCTAATACCATGCAGACCATTTTGCATTGTTCAGAAACATGGACTAACTTAAGACAAATTCTTAGAACAAGCCAACATTTCCAGTTAAAGCTCTCCAGTTGTAAAGCTGCAGAATTATTATACCTGCATTAACACATACAATTTATTATTTTAAAGCTAAGACAAGTTAACTGTAGTATCCAAAGCAACATCATCTCTCTCAAACAAAAAAAAACAGGATCTACTGGCAGTGTCTCAAATACTTTTTCTTTAGTGCTGGCAAAATGTGAATTGTTTAAATAGTGACAAATATGTGCAGTTTACTCTCAGCTTTCTCCTGGTGATTAGATCTATCTACAGTAGTAATTAACCACTTAACTTGTTTTATCACTGTTTGTATTAGGAAATGAGTAAGTCTATTTCCACTTGGAGAGCAACAAGAGATCACAGAAGTTGGGAGAGCTTCTAGTTCTTTCATTCATTATGACTCGTATAGTAAACTTCAAAAAAGAATAAAAATCCTGAAGCTATATGACCATCTATGACAAGGAGTAAAATTTCATTTCTGTTTTCATGTGATTAGCTGTGTGAAGACAAGAGGAATCATTTTTAAGACTGCCTCAGTATCTTGGGAATCACAAAACTTATTTTTATAGGGAGTTGGGGCATGCATACTCCATGCTGTGGCACCCTGTGCAGGGACACCCCAAGTCTAGGTTTTGGGACCCAAGTCAGTATCCATAAGTAGCAATGAGCACATGCTCTGGGAAGATTTAGCAACCTGTATGGAGCTACTCCAGGGATCTCTCAGCTGGGTTCCCTTGACAATATAGACATGATATCAAGCACTGGCGTGACTAAGTATTATTAAAAATCAATGGGATACACATTTCTGTTTCCAGTAAGGATTTATATTTCTGTATAGATTCTTCTATTCCTTCATCCTTTCATGGATAAAAACAGGCAAAGACTTCAGGGCAAGATTATTAGTATTTTTTATACCGTCCCAATACTATATGCCCAAAGTTAGTAGTAATTATACAGTGGTATGGGGTAAATGTTTTTTACGGGGGTATAATTATGTTGCTGTTTATTTGAATTTCTTTCTTCTGCTTAGACTGCTTGCATATATATCTTTATTTTCTTTTATGATACCCTGTATTAGCTAACTCTGTAGTACTTTACTTTGTGGATCCATACACCTTTTGACCAAAAGCATTATGTTTTGGAGACCTGCCCCTTGATGCACAGGACAGAGTTTCCCTGCTTCCTAAGTGCTGGAGGCTACACATCAGGTGGTAACTATCGGCAGCGGAGAGACATGGGCACTTTTAGAGTTCACTTCATCTCCTCCCAGAGCAGAAATCTAAAATAGGCTTGATGAATGAATTTGCCTTTGGCTCTCTATTGACAAAGAAAGATGTAAATTCCCACTTTTCTCAGCTCACATGTGGATGTGTAACTTTAGATGTCATGACTTCTGTTCATCAAGGCTTTTTTTCCATAGCAATATTTTTTTGGTTATTTGCTGGGTTTAAAATGTTTTCAATGAGGCCAACAGTTGCTAATGTGACTATAAGCCAGTGGAGGGTCAGGATGACTGTGTCTGATCTGGGCTAGATCAGATTCAGTCTCCCAGTTTCTTTTAAGTGGTTCATAAGATCAGACTTCAAACGGCAGCTTCTTTGTCCTGTTCCAGACCCGTGCCTATTAAAAATGGTTATATCCCTGGTACAGTAAATATTCCATTTACTAGTGAGCTGAACATCTTTTTGTTTCCCTTATCATAAAGAGAGATTGCTGGTAAGCCTAAAATTAGATCCATCAGTTCTGTTTTTTGTGTTTGTGAATGTATGTGTGTTCTGCCTGTCCACTCACCTCTTGTAAGTAGATAGACACTGAAGTGAATGCTTTGTGCTCCCCGAGAGCGCTGGGGAGGGAGAGTCTCGCGTGCTTCACCACCTTGCCTGCGCACAGGAGCAAAGGAGGGAAGGGGAGTGTCAGGGTAGTGTGACCTGCATATATCTGCACAGAGATTATGATCAGTCCACTTATTCCTCTGGGTTTGCTGTGGCCACAATACCATACGTAAAGCTATATTTTAGCAGTACTGCGCGTTGTCGCTGGTGGGTATCTTGGTTCTATAGGCCAGTGGAAAAAAATAGCATCCTCAAATGAATGTGTTGTTAAAAATGGGACTTGTCATTCTTAATAACATCAGTTTAAACTTGAACTCAGTGTTTTTTCCAAACATGCAGGGCTATGAATGACACAACAGATTCACATTTAGCTGGTGGCTGGCAACCACAGCATAGAGAGGCAGAGTGCAGCTACCGTTTTGTAGCGGTGTAACTTTATTACAGAGCTGCTTAATGTTATGCAGGGAACATGGAGGGGGAAAAAATATCACAAAGGGTGTTAAAATCAAGTCTGCTGGGAAACTTTAATTATAGCTGCTGCACAAAATGTTAAGGCCCGTATATAAGTTGGCTTCTGTGTGCTTGTGTGCTCTTGCCAGCACAAAATGTAAGAACTTTCTCTATCTTCCTTTCTCCATTTCGTCGTGGTCTATAGAAAGGTGGAGAGTACTGTTTATAGAGAGGCAGGATATAAAAAATTTGTTCTGTGCTGCCTGTGGTCATAGAGATTGGAGGAATCATGAGCAGTGTTCAGCCTTGTACAGGCATGAGGCTATGTATTAAAGAAAACACTTAAAAATCTGTGAATCATCCCCCAAGCTCCAGCATATTTTCTAAAAGCACTCCAAGAAGATCTGTAGAGACTTAGAAAAATTGCTAGTACATTTCCAGCACTCTCAAGGCATTCTGAGACACAACATGAAAGCAACCAACCAAAGGTACAAATTTCTGTCACAGGGGATGCTGTGGAGTACAGATGAAGATTAAGTGTGATGAAATAGATCTCTTTCTTGTATGAGCTACAGGCCAGTCAGACCTTAGAAAATTTGGTTTTGGATTTGTTTTTGTTTGTTTGTTTGTTTATTTTTGTTAAAGCTTTATTAGCACCCCCACCTATGAAAAGGTCAAAAGCACCTGGTTGGGATTACTGAGGTGGGATACAGCTTTTTTTGTGTGCTTGTTTTCAGCACTGGACAGCAGGGTGAATGATTAAAACTTGTTGCATGAAATTAAAATGGTCTGGGGTTTAAAGCTGTGTAAGTCTTTCCTTAAACAGAAATCTTTCTCATGATAGCATGAGAATGATTTGCAATTTCTGTAAGAATAGTCTTCCAAGAGCAGTTATCCGCCCATTGGTAACATTGATAGGCAAAACCAACCTTATACCATGGAGTAAGTATAGCACATATGGGAAATTTAGTGAGTTTAAAATCCTGTTTTGTGTATCCTTCTGTGTGATGACAGCAGGTATGTGAGGTGCCCACATAGGGGCAGGGGCTGAAAAAGCCAAAGACTTGGAGAAAAGCTGTTCAACAGGAAAGACCAAATCACAGCTCAGCTCCCAAGAATATATTAAGAAACTAAACTCCATGTTTGAGACTGTAACTGATTCACTGGACATGGGAAAGGGGAGACAGTGAGAGGGTTACACAACGTCTCAAAAAAGGTTAATCTGAGGGCCTAGAATACTTATAGAATAAACAAATCAACACAATCTTCTGCAAAATACTATCAAAACCAACAGCGAGTTTTTACAGGTACCTTCTCAATTAGGTGTCCATCAGTGTATTTGGGTGTTACTTATGCCAAAGCCTACAATTCATTGGTGAATCTAGTTTAAACTGTCAGTAATGGAAGAGTGACAGATGCTTTGGCTGCCTGCTGAGGAGTACAATCATACGGAAAACTCAACCAGTTGAAATATTTGTGTGTTAGCCAGAAACTATGCTGTTCTCAGTTAAATACTCCTCTCCATTTGCTAGGGTAAGGGAGAAAACGTGCTTCATTTTGAAGTGAAAGCAGGCTTTGCTGTCCCACACCAGGAAACCAAAACTGTATTCTTGATGAGAAGGACTCCCTGTTGGGCACGTTAACAGCTCAAAATCAAACACCATCTGCAGGTCTCTGAAGCATTGAAGACAAACAAAAATCCTACAATCAGCCAACCTCATTCTAAGTGAGGTTGCTGCTAACAAATTGGAAGCGATATTTAAAAAAAGGGTCTCCTACTCCACTGGTATTAGAGGTTGACTGGAAGAGGATACCAAAATAGAGGAGTATATACTAAGAACTGCCTAGGAATATAAGACATCACCTGTATAATATTATTGCAGTACTCCAGTGGAAGAAGACATCTACTGACCCATTAAACATAGGCAAAACCATGTATGATAGGTTTCTGGCTAGTCACACAATCTTATCCGGGGGTCTAGTTGAGGGTTATTCCCAGGAAGGTTCTCTTGACTGCAAGGAACTCCTGATAGGGAAAGGAAGACATAATTTCTGAAGTCATGTCTGGCATCCACTTTGAAAAAAAACCTTCCAGAATGAGAGACAGACGGCGATTTTAATGAGAGGAGAAGCTTCACTATGCCTACATTAACTTGATTGGGTGTCACTTAATGACTTTATTTGTCTACTTAAATTGTCTTGCAATAATCTCCACAAGCTTTATATTGGCAAGTGGAAGGGCAAAGCCCTGTTGCTAGTCCCATGGGCTCTTACTGGGTGACAGTTTATTTTGTGACACAATCTTCCCTTAACATTGAGGAATGGTTGTCACAATAATGAGCTAACTGAAATCAAGACTAATTCAGACAAAATGAAAACTAGGTTGATGCTTTGTTCAGATATTTCTACCTTGTCCCTTCCTTCCTCCCACTTGTAGGAAGGTAAGGTGCAAGGAGAACAGAACACATCTTCTTGCTGACTTACAGGCAGTTTGCAGGTGGGAGCATTCGTCACTTCCCTTCTCATCCCTACTTGTCAGTTCAGGCATGAGAGACACTGGGCATACAGCATCCTTCTCCCCACTCTTCTTGGATCCAAAATGCAGGCAAACCTGATGTGGGTATATTGGTTTAATAGTGGCTACAAGAAATTGTGCTTCAACCCTCTAAGAGACAAGTGGGGGAGCCACTGAGGGTTGTCACTAAGAGACAACCCTCAAAGGGCCCTGTATGTTCCCTCTGTAGTTGGTTGAGAGGTACAGGCATTTCCAAAGGATGATTCATAAAATCAAAAATTAAGTGCATAGAATAGAGGTGAATCCTCTAAAGGAACAATTTTCTTTGCACTGTCTGTTCAAGTAGCCTAGATGACAATCTCAGACTAGATGCTTGAATTTCATAGGGCTGCAGTTAGGTGAGGTGAACCCTACCTAAACTTAAATTACGACCACACAGTATCTAGAAGAACACTTTAAACCACAAATATGACTGAGTTAAATCTACATGCCTATTGAAATAAAATGGGATTTGGGTGTGGAGATCCATAAAGAAGTTTTGGAAATACCAGTTTACTTACTTAGTGGAAGCTGGCAAAAATCATCATCCAGTAATCAGACATTTGCAGGCTGTTTTATTTTTTTTTCCCCTGCAGATGAGTCATTTACATGAGTAGTCCAAGAACTGTAGTCTTGTTTTTCCTGTTCAAACACGATCTCTGTAATCCTTTCAATTTCTTTTGAGGAACAACTTCAGTGCTTTCTGTTTTCTTTAATGCCATTGTTGCTTTGATTAATCATTTTATTGTTTAAACAGTTTGAAAATGTGAAGAGTGCCTCTAACACAGGCCCTATTTAATGAACAACAAGAACAACGAAGCTGCAGTATATGTTACAGAATGAGCTTCACTGTGGTGGCCTTGGTGAGATCACCAATTCCTTTGTCCACCTCTGCAGTTATTTTCCATGGAACAAACCCCGCCATCTATATTCAAAATTTAATCAGGAGAAAAGACACAGTAATGGCACTGAGAACAACTTCTGGCACAGCTCTGCATAACCTGAAGCTATTTTGCCTTCCCTGCAGTAGCATGCTCCATTTTGCTTGACATGATGATAAAGCTCAGCGAAAGGCAGCGCTGTCGATCCTGAGCAAAACCAACCCACACCCCTGTCTACCCACTCTTAGAAGTGTGGTGAGAAGGCTTCACTCATTACCTTTACCTCTTTCTTTTAAGAAGGACAGCAACACGAGAGAGTTTTTGAAAGAAACATTATATATTATCTCTGTGCTTTTAAGTCATTTAAGTTCTTGAATCTCCTGCCCATTCCTTTTCAGGTGACATTGGCCTCCTTCTTTCACAAAGCCTCACCCTGTTTTATCATCTCCCCTCCTATGTACCTTCTTCTCTGCGTCGACCTCTTGCCACAGTAACGATCCTCTCGGTTCCATTAATCGAACTTTGTTGGTGTCAAAATAAAGAAAGTGTGCTGGAATACTGCTGTGCACCATTTTCCATAAAAATACACTTTTCTCTTTCTTCTATTCAAGGCTTCTGTTATTGTAGTGCTCAGTGCTGTCAGCTTTGCTTGCTTCCTCCAACTCGCAGTCCAGGAGAAAGAGGGAAAAGCAGTCAGCTTTCAGCTCAGAATGACCACTCAAATAAACGTAAAGAGTGAAAGCCTAGTTTCATAATATGGGAGCTGTTTTATTCTTTTTCTCAGAATCAGAAGTGCTGAGAAATGCAGAGCAGGCGCCGTTCTGCTCTCCGGCTCACTGTGAGCTAGTTTGTTGGGCTGATAAGTGCCTCTGTGCTTGCACACGAGTAGCTCCTGATAAGGGAAGTGATTCAGTGACCAAATGTCCTATTATCAAGAATGTACAACATGTAAAATAAGTGTTTGCTCCTGGACAAAGATAGTGAAGCTGTTAAAAAAACCCAAACAAAAAAAACCTGCCTATGTTGTAATTAAAATCACAGGAGGTAATGTGTGTTATGCATTCCTTGGGCTGTCAGCTGTAAAACAGACGCTATCTTCTGCTTTATTGCATGGTTTATGTCATTTTTACCTGCTTAAGAAATACTCATTAGGGATGAACCGCAGCAGAACGACTTTTGGATAGACATGGGTCAAAACGAACACACGATGAAGGGTGACCTTTGAAAAGGGGATTACCTATAAATAGCAATGGTTATCCCTCACAGCCTTCTGACATAAGCCTGCTGGGAGAATGAAAAGGAGACCCTTTCCACCAGTTCCTCCAACATGATTTCAGATTGGCACATGACACATTTTGGCCATGAATAGCTGAAGAGAATTTGCAAGGGATCAAGCAAAAAGCCTTAGCATCTGTCTGGCTGTCAGTATTCCCTTGGGTTTAAAAATTAGCTCAGAGCTTCCTTCTCTTTCCTCACGAACAATGGCACACACTTCACTAGAAAGGAATATTAAGGTTTTATGTTTGAAATATGTCACTTTGGGAGCTCATTTATTTAAAAAATTAATTGTAGCAATTTTTAAAATTAGCCAGGCAGTGTCAGCAGAGTTTATTCAAACCCCAAAGGGCTTTAGTTTCAGGCTGCAAGTCTTAACTACTGTTTTAACTTCTGCTCTGCACCATGGATCTATCAAATCCTTTGTTTGGAATAAGGAAGAATTGGTATTCCTGGTCATTTACTATTGTTAAAGTGAAAGAGGTGAGTGAATTAATCAGGAAAAGATGTGGTCTGTTCTGTTTGTAATGCATGTTTCTTTCCTTATTTGTTGTGTGAGATTGTCATAAAATAATATTTCAGAGTTCCTATTTTGTGGACCTTCATATGAAGGTCACTCTGAAAAGAGACAGTGCATAGAACATGATAGTTTTAAATAGCCAGACATGGTCAGTGTCTGGACACTCGTGTATTCGTTGCATGCTTATGTATCTGTATCGTGTTTTCAGGTGCATCCTGTGTGCAGCAGAGATCACCAGCAGCCCCTCCAGCGCAGGCGAAACTGCTCTGTGTTTCTGACTCCTGTGGCTTCAGGTACGTAAGATAACAACTCTCATAAAAACAAAACCAAAGCAGCTTGACTCTTGTTGTTAGATTCATATTGGATAATTACTATGCTTAACATCACTGTTAAAATCGTGATTATCGGTGACCAGGATGGGTATGCAAGACTGAGCCCATGTACTGCATACTGTTGGTAAACAAAGCAAGAGACGGTCTTTGTCGGAAATCATTTACAACTTAAATAGACACGCAGACGAGAGGTGTTATTATATCCACGTCACAGATGGTGACCAAGATACGCTGATATGATGTGCCAAGGGATACACACAAACGTGAGGGGGGAGGGAGGGAGCGAGCCACGCGCTGAAGCTGGGCTACCAGGCTGCCCTGACCGTGGCCACCCTTCTTGGCTGCGCCCGCCGCAAACCTCGCAGCCGCCGCGCTCCCCTCCGCTCGCAGGCGGGAGGACATGACAAGCAGCTTCTTCTCAAGCTGCTCCAGCCCTGGTTTTGCCCTCACTGCTGATTTCTGCCAAGCGGTGCCAGGCTCCTCTTTACCCAGGACGTATTTGTTGGTGGTTGGCTCCACAAAAGAGTGTTTTTGATTCTGTCTTGCGGATGTTATTTTAATGCACGTTTGACAGTTGTTTCTCTGCTTTAACATCATGATCTGGAAGCTGTTCGCTTTGGAGGTTTACAGCTGATGTTGGGTTTAACAGCAGTGCTTCATTCAAACCTTTCCGCAGCCCAGGATTCCTTCCTGAATTTATCGTGGGGAAATGTCGCCTTGAAAAAAATTAGGGTTCTTAAAGATGAGTTAGTGAAAGGGGTTATATAATAACGTGCTGGCACTAGCAACAGACTCTGTGACCCAGAAGATAGCTTGCAGTCCTGTGTTGCTGCTGCCTATGATACAATGATTTTGTATTTTCAGTGCAACACCACTGAGCATAACGCGTTCTCTTCTGACATGAAAATCCCCTGAAGGGTGATGGGGAGCAGATCTCTCTTTTACTAGTGCTATCCTGTGTTTACACTCACATGCAACTCCACTCCAGGATTGGTGTCCTACCGTGACCTCTCCTACATGGGCAGGTATAGAAAATGATCCCTGTCCTGAACTACCAGGAGAATAGGAAATGTCAGCAGATGCTAACTGACAATTTACATCTCCTGGTTTTCCTTGCAGTATAAAATTGAGGGAAGCTTTATCATGCAGTTGCCTTGCTTCTCCATTCTAACTGGCAGGTTAGTTTTTAAACGTGATTTATAATGTGGATCGTGTTTCTGTGTTGGAGTGCTTTTGGATTACAGCATGAAATTTGAATGTGTCTAAATAAAGGGAATGCAGTGGTGGCGGTGGCTGGGAGGCAGGGATTATATGAAAGCTTTCAGGACGCTCCGAGCAGTGTGCCGCAGTAGCCAAGGGATTTTTATGGGCACAGAGGCACAAAGTAACCCCTCTAATCCCTTTCTCACTGGCTTACAGACTCTGAAGAAGCTTAATAATTACAGGGGAATGCAGTCAAAGTGTTTTTAAGGACATATGTGCAGAGGCTTATTTTAGTCATTTCCTAACAGCAAATGCACTGGCAGATTCTCAAGGAGAAATCTGAGTGCAAGTTCTCCTTTCTCTCCCCCCCAACAAAAAGATGACGATTTACACTTATAACAAAAAGAGGCTTAACCAGTGGGGAGCTGGGGGAATATTTCCCAGCCTGTAGGATTATGATTTTTCCACAGCCACGCCACTCAGCCCTCTCTTTCTGGTGAAATAAAAAGCATATCCCTGTTCTTTTGAGCCCCCCAGATGGGCTGCTTTCAGTGAAAAGGCCAACAGAAAGCCTGCACGTTCCCTTTAAAATACTATCTTTCTAGAGAAGTATTTCACCTCTGAAATTACTGGTTCAGCTGATGGTGACTCTGCTGCTTATGTATCGCTACCCATAAGTAAGTCCCTAACTGCGTGTGTACTATATATATGCCTACGCAGGAGGCGTCCGGGAACTGCTTCTGTGCTGAGCTTTTAGTTTCACAGCTATGTCATTTTTTGAGGAATATGTGCCTCAAGGGAGAAAGATATGGTGTTACTCTCTCACCCCGGAGAGTTTTCGTGATTTTTTTTCTTTGACAGTCTTGCCCAGTTCAAAATTTATGGCATGGATTTTCCCTCATTCTTCCTCAAATGTCACCTCCTAAGAAAACTGGGCACAAAAAAATTATAGCAACGTGAAAAGTTTTTTGGGTATTAATGGTAGAGGAGGATAGGAAATGTATATTTGTTTTATGGTGCATGTTAATGCAGTGCTTGGCTTCCCACTGTTGTTTGGGATATAAACTGCAATAGAAATGAAAACACTTATGATTGTATTACTAACTAAAAAATGCCTATTTTCTCAGCTTTGTAGCAAAGGTGAAAGTTTTGTCCAGATACTTGCCATTTCTGTAAGACACTCCTGAGACCTGTAAATTCATATTAAAAATACATGAGGTAAAAATTAACCTCAACTGTCTGGAATTTCTCTTTTCAAATTGCAGTATTCTGCCTGCATTGTCAAAAAGACCCTAACTAAAGTCTTGATCCTTTTCTGCTGGAGAACAGACTTCTCATGTTAGGATTGCAAATTAACTTTAGTTTGAATCCTTAGCACTTGCTATGTGTCATGGTTTAACCCCAGCTGGCAACTAAGCACCACACAGCCACTCGATCACTCCCCCTGGGGTGGGATGGGG
>NW_010555466.1:177469-191810 GCF_000687285.1 Phaethon lepturus | reverse complement strand
GCGAGAAAACTCATGAGTTGAGATAAAAATAGTTTAATAGGTAAAGCAAAAGCTGTACACACAAGGAATTCATTCACCACTTCCCCATGGGCAGGCAGGCGTTCAGCCATCTCCAGGAAAGCCGGGCTCCATCACGCGTAACTGTTACTTGGCAAGACAAACACCATCACTCTGAACGTCCCCCCCTTCCTTCTTCTTCTTCCAGCTCTATAAGCTGAACATGACATTATATGATATGGACTCTCCCTTTGGTCGGTTGGGGTCAGCTGTCCCAGCTGTGTCCTCTCCCAGCTTCTTGTGTGCCCCCAGCCTCCTTGCTGGTAGGGTGGGGTAAGCAGCAGAAAAGACCTTGACTCTGTGCGAGCACTGCTCAGAAATAGCTAAAAATGTATTATCAGCACTGTTTTCAGCACAAATCCAAAACATAGCCCCATACTAGCTGTTACAAAGAAAATGAACCCTATTCCAGCCAAAACCAGCACACTGTGTTAGGTCCAGCTTACTGTGTGTGAAGCTTTGAGATGAAACAGTATAAACTAATCCAAGATCCGCCTCTCCTGGTTTGGTATTAAAAACCTGTAGCACTTATTGAAGTGCTGAAGTGGTATGAGCCTGAAAAGTCTTTCCTGTGACCCCAAACTTTTTTTTTTCTGGGGGAACTGACTCTCCTTTTACTTAGTGCTCTCCCACCAAAGGGAGGGCAGCCTGGTTTGTGTGCTCTAAGCATTTTAGATTTGAGCCAATTTGGCAAATCTTTGGTTTCCAGGTTGGAAGCTAGATGCCAGGATGAAGCAATGGCTCCCAGTGCATGCTCGGAATGTGGCTGGCTTTGCGTGAAGGCCGAGTGCCATTGCCCCCACATCAGCCTCCTCCAGCTCTCTCATGCTGCTTTCTCCTGCTTTGCACAAGGGATGCCAGAGACCTCCTTGACAGCAATGGGAAAGAGACAACTTTCACTCTGCAAAAGGGAAGGTCTCCTTTCCTGTGTGGTGGCTACACCTCCATGCCTCCAACAGAGCTTTAAAGTTGTCTGAGAACCTTCAGACAGCCACAGTACCTTCACTGATTTTTTGTAGATGACGTAGGGTAACCTTGCAGTATTTGAGATGGGCAGGTCTATGCCAGTCTAATGTCCTATTAATACATCCCAGCTCATGATAATACAGTGTGCTACAAACTCTTACACCACGCTATCTAAAAATTACTCATGCTGAACAATGTTTCTCTTATAACTAATTCTTCAGACTTCTGTGGAATGACTTAGTGTGAATACAAGTGGCATAATCTGGCCTTTCACATTTATAATCGGAGTTATCAGCTTAAAAAAAAAAAGATGGGGGATTTGGATCTTAGATGCCATTATCCCAAAGTGCTGGCTGTAACCAGGTTTTATTCTCTTTGAATGTTTCCAGGAAAAGCTGCTTCCTGAGCAGAAGAAACATGAAAGATCAGGAAAGTGACTAACAACATGGAAACCTTAATGATGCTTATCAAGTGCAATAACTGAGAACGCCGCAGATTGTGGCAAGGATAACAAAATGGGCTGTTTAGCACAATGACTGCCAGCTATTGTTTTTCAAGCAAATGACTGAGACTTGGCGATGATTAGTCTATAACCAGAGGAGAGGAAAAACACAAAACAAGATGAGAAAGGGTTTGTAAAAAACAGGAAATAAAACCACAAACTTCATATAGACATGAATTTCACTCCAGAAATAGTCAACGATCCAAATTTACTTTTCATCTTTGCCAATAAAGTCAGAACATTTGAAGTGGGTTAAGTATAGTCTAATGAGCTTGATTACAAGTTAGCTCTCTTTGGCAATAAATAATTATCTTTTGTTGCTTGAATACATTCAGCCCTACTTTGTACACCTTCATGCTGACCCATTGGCTTTATTGGTACAAGGAATAGAGATGGTATTTCCTGATGAAATAACTGCAAACATTTGCAGCAGAAAATCACCACCGATGACAACTCTTCATACTGAAACAAATGTCATCCACAAACACACCCATTTCTGTGGTGTCCGTCTGCCCCAGCAGAGACCTCATGTTACAGTAGGAACACAATCTAAAAGGCAACATGGCATTAAAATATTGATGGAACGATGTTAGTAGGAACGGGAATGCATATTTAATAAGTGCCTAGATGCTTTTCATGTACACATGTGACACCAGATCTCTCAGGCTAATCAGAGTGAGGTTGGGTCAGTCCTTGTGAGGGAAGGTTCCAGACAATACATGGGGTATCCTGCTGTAGCTGGCTTGAACGTGTCTTTCAGTGCCTTGACAGGAGGCAGGGAGCAGGGTAAGTGATGTCTCAAATCTAGCTTCCTGCTAGGGACGCTCTGCAGGTACCTTCCCTCAGGTGGTACTTCAAAAGGCCCATTCCCTCCATGACTACCTCCTTTGTAAGGAAGTAAAGAAGCACATGCTTTGAGATGCTGCTGTTGTAGCCTTCTGTGGGCCGATAGGAAGGCTGGAATGCATAACACTCATTGTGGTTCCCCACCTGGAAGATGGGAGGTGGCGGGACTCCTGATCCACCGATGTGAGGAAGTCCCAGTCTGCCCAGAGAAAGCGTCTGAGGGGGTAAGACAAAAAGATCACTGTGTCCTGAACACCCCCTCACAGGGAAAGGTCAAGAACAACATAACCCAGGCTATTAATGGCAATGAGCTGTAAAAGCTGTGGCTGCTGCATCGTGAAACCGTGGCTGTGACTACGATGTACATTAGAACCTGCAATTCCACTTCGGTCGGTGCTGGACCTGCACAAGCGGGACTGTAAAACTGCATGTAAACGGGTGCGCACACCTCTGCACTCTGGCTTCGCTAAGGTGTGAACTGCAAGCGGCTGTTAAGTTTTACAGACGTGACACACAGCTTTCAAAGAGTTGCTTGTAGATGCATAAATGTTAGCCTTTGAATTGCAAAATTGCCCTTTGTGTTAAAGTACGTAAATAGCCTCATGTGTGCTGGTGTATGCCTGCGTGTGTGTGTTTAGGTGCTTGCTCCTTTATTTGGCTAGAAATGATTTATAACACTTACCAGCAGTCCCCTGTATGTTTTTATTGTTACCAGCTCTTCCTTACCTCTCACACACCATGCATTTGGTATGAGTAATAAAACTTACTTAATTGCGCCACTAAAGGCAACTTTGTATGCTTGAACTTTGATTTTCAAGGATTTTCCATTATATAACTATATGCTTTTAAACATAGACAATAAAGTAATGGCTTAATAGAAAAGTACTTGGAAACAGTGGTAAACCTTATTATGAATGTCGTCTGTTGGTGACTGGAGTGAGTTCTAGATTGCTTTTTAGTCCTAATCACAGCCACTGTGTTTTTCCACCTGAGAGTGTGTTTCCTTTCAGTTAGGTAGCGGTGAGAAAAAAATCTATAGTAACGAAAAAAAATCAGCTCAGTTAAAGGAAGAGAGTGTTTTCACAGAACCTGGGCAAAGCTAAAGCACACTACAGGCAATTATTTGTAGGCCTTTACATCCCAGGCAAAGCATATTTGCAAAGCAGTAATAGGTACGTGTGCCGAGCCAGAATGATGCCTTCATCGTAAATCTATTCCATGTTCTGGCACATTGGTGCAGCCACAAGTCTCTAAGGATCATTATGTTATCTCAGAGTTCCCTTAAGATGTATTCAGTGATAATGTTGGTTATAAAGAGCTTTAGAAGAAGATGGAAATATCAGTATTAGGCCAACTTTTACATATATTGCCCATTTACCATTTAGAGACTCATTAAACTTGGGTTTGATTCATTTTACAGCCCTTTGTTGATTTATAACGTATCAATAGGACCAGTAGAATTAATTTGTCATAGAAATGCTAGAAAATAGCAAAAACCAAACTGGAATATAAATCTGAAGACTGGAAAAATTTCTCTATCTCCACCTTTTACCAGGATATTCAGGAATAATTGAGTAAAATCGATTAGAAATAAGTGAAAGCGCAGGACTTTTAAGGAATCAAGTTACTCAAGCCAGTAATGTCCAATTTAGAGCCTTTCCTGAAGTGAAGGCAGAACAGTGAAGGTATTTAGCATGTGTATGGAAACAGGCAGATACTAAAAAGGGGCCCACAGCAGCATCTCAGCTATTTATCTGGCATATTAAGATCTACAGAAGTTAACAGAGAAGCCTGTAACAGAACACTTCCAAATGAGCTGGAACAGTAAGTATACATATAGTTGGGTGTATTCAGTGCAAAATAACACACTGAAGTTGCAAAAACTATAGAGCAACCACACTGTATTACATGAAAAATGCCAGTTTGGATCTCTCTCTATCGAGTAAACACCTATAATGGAGAAAAATGCATCTGCATTCCTCTCCTGGGCTGCTCCTGGTTTATTTTCTGGGGCAGGCTGCCTCCAGTGGAAGGGGCAGGGGTGACAACACCTATGGAGTGGGCCAGCATGACTCCACTGGTCACCCTTTGCCCCCAGCATTACATTTGTGGCCTATTGCTCCCCTCCTGGGAGGCAGATATTAAATGGAGCAGTGGTTGCAAGGTCTATTGACCTGGCAGATATCCCTGCAGTCCACTTATATTGACATTCCCAGAAAGGAGCTGGGATGCCTTCTGCATGGATTTCCTTTGCAAGGCAAGGTCAAAAGGGAGAAGACATACCTTCATATTCCTCTTCCCTCTTCTTCTCAAATCTTATCCCAAAGACCTTGTCCTCACAAAGGCACAGGGGCAGAAGGATCTCTGGCAGGATGGAGGAGCAGGTCGGTACACAGAGGCTCCTCTCTATGTGTCGATCATGAGGAAGGCTGGCTCAAGGGGGCTGAGCTGGCTGGATCTAGATGAAAGACTGCATGTGCTAATCTTCCTGAATTGAAAGGATTGGACAGTATTTTACTCGCTGCAGCTCCAAATCAGAATAATTAGTGAATTAAAATGGATTTTCCGCCAGGCAACGTGTTGCTGAGGCTGGTTTTAGAAGGGTTTTTCTTTTCCTTCTTGTTAATAAAAAAAATAAAACTCCAAGACAGCTGTCTTGTGAGGGATCTGTATTCAGTATTAGAAAGCTACACAGCTGCGGAGTCTGGATGCTATCATAAAAATTGAATAACAGAGACATGGCATTGCTGGAATACAACCCACTTTTTAAGTGTGCTGAGTGCTTGGAATGTGCACATCACACGATGATAGTGCTGCTCTTGTCTGTGTGCTAAGCAAGAGCACCAATGGGTCTGCGGAGCTGGTGTAATGAGATTCAGGCTGCCCTCAACAGCTGAAATACCGAGTTCAGCAAATGGATATTTCAAATGTAAATATTTATATGGGCCAAGGGCTCTTTGTTGTTCTGCTATTTTGACATTTTCAAATCCCCCAGCTTTACTTTTGTTACAAAGATGGTCGATTTGCTAATGAGAAGAACAAAGGTCAGTGGCTAGTTATGCAGAAATCATGGTGTTATCATAGCAAAATACCACTTGTCCCAACACACAAAGCCGTGATTCCATATGCTTCTACATCATATCCTACACATTGATGGAAATAATGTATCCCCCTGGTTGTTACAAGGAAATAAAATAATTTAAAAAAAGAAACAAGTTATTTGAGGTCCTGATCGGATAAAATTAATGGTTTATCAGGGAGAAATGTTAAGTGCATTTACATTTCATTTCAGAAACATTCCCCAGCTGCTCTTAATAACTACTTGTTACATTTTACAGGACTGATACTCACTTTCAATACCATTACTATTGCAATTCTTCATTAATTTAACAGTGTGCTCACCTTTTGGGTTTGACCCAATTTAGAGATTTTGGAGAGGTTTAGAAGAGTTCTCTTTTAACTAAAATTATTACTGTTTTCTAATCTCTAAAGCTTTACGATCAGTACTACATTCTTCTTGGTGTTACCTATATGAGTGGTTCTCTGCCTTTCTATACCTAGGTGTCACAACCACTGTTTTTTCCTCTTCCTTTGGTACCCTACATTCTTCAATCTTCTGTCTTCTCACCCCTTCCATACTCCATCCTCTTTTTATGCTTTCTGCTTTCCTCTCCTTGTCCTCCCAGTTTTTGGGTATCCTGCTACCCCCAAGCAACGTGCCACTGCCTCCTTGCCTCCCACCTTCTTGCTGTCTTCTGTCATTCTCCTGGGCTGCTGTTAGCTCCTTCTCAGCCCACTTCCACCAACTCAGATCCTTAAGCAGAGTTGCTTAGTTTGGTCTTCTCTCCACTCAGTGCTAAATCTAATTTTTCTTATTGCCGTGTCTCATTAGTGAGAACTGTTGAATTATATATAAGAGCTTCTTGGAAACTTGAAACAAAGATTGAATGTTTACCAAACCACCCTTTGGCAGATACTCAGATTTATATTCATATTGTTGAACTTCTGCCATAATTTTTTTTCCATAAAAAAAGAATACTAATAGTTTTCCTAAGGAATATATACATCTGGAGAATAAATTCTTCCAAGATGATCAAAGAAAATATAGGGTGATATGGCCTTGCTGCTAGCTGTTCAGGTTGGATAGGTCAAGTTCTGAGGATACTTATTTTAGCTCACTTAAATGATTAGGCCCTCAATACTGCTGGCTAGTTGGTGCTGCTTTTGGTGATGGATGTGTTGAGCCATCATTACTCATATTTGATTGTGTTCACTGCCCAGTTCAGAAACCAAGAGTTAAACTTTCAGTAGGAGTCTAATTATGATTCAGATCTGGAGCTGTATTTGACTTGCAAACCAAAGTGGGGTGAAACTGTTCCCTGCAGGATTCCTTCCTCCAGCCTCCATCATCCTGTGTGCACAGACCCCTGCTCATTTCCTCCACTCATCAACAAATTCTCATTCCTGGCAAGTGGTTTAGATTCTCCAGGCATTTTTTTGTTTTTAAAAAAACATTGAAACATTATTTTTCAAGGTAAAAACTGAGCTACATTAATTTCCATGGAAAGGAAGTTTCTGAAAAATAGCTGTAGAATCAGGCTACTGTGAAAGTACATGGGAGGACAGGAGCACACAGATGTCCTAAGAATATATAACAAAGGTTGGGACTTTGAATACATGTATTATAGGGTAATGAGTGTAATACAGCACTTCAGTGTAATTACAGAACTCCAGCTAGCCTCTTAAAAGAAGAGGTCTAAGGTAAATGACCTCAGTTCTGCTCTAGTCCCTACAATTTTGCTCAGTTTTCAGATATGAAAATTTATGTCTTAGCATTTGGACCAGGACAAACAAATGTTTTTTTGATGGAGATAGTTGAACTTCCACATGGAGCCAATTAGATATTTTGTTTACATATTTTAATACTTTCAGTGTCCATTCTCTGATGGGAAAGGATTTGAAGAGATGTGCTGATGTGTTTGTCAGAGTAGTTCCCTGACCATTAAGTGTATCATGGTTCAGTCAAATGAAAATCTCACTTGCCCACCCTGCCTTGCCAAAGATGAAGTAAGGATTGACAGCATTACTTTCATCAGGCGAGATGTTTCTTGAGAACATTCTTTCCAGGTCACTGAGAAGGTCATACAGAGTTACTTAATTGCATTTTTTATGTGCTTTCATATCATTTCCTATATGTGCATACACATGCACGTTCTGGCTTGTTACTTGCCCTAAAAGAGTTGCTCATGACAATATTTACCTGATTAGAAGTAGAAAAATCTTCACTTTGTAACAATTTCATGCTCCTTTACCAGTTCTTTGAGCCAACCACATTTACAAAGCTCAGAAACTCTTAATTTTCTGTCGAGTTCCAGAGGTACAAGCACAAGGATCTTGAGTTCTTCTCTTGGTCTCATTGTACCATTGGAATCCTTTAGGCACCACCCAGATTCAGTATCTTTGGGAAAATTTGGCTTTTGTAGCACTCTGCTGTGAGGTATTTTTTAGTTTATCCCCAATATCAAATTATCGTAGGTTTTGCCAGTGTTTTCTTCCCTTTGAGTCGGTACACTGACTCCCCGCTGGCCCACTCAGCCCTGGTGAGACGCAGCTGGAGTGCTAGGTCTATTTGTGGGCTCCCCAGTACAAGAGACACATGGGCATACTCGACTGAGTCCAGCGAAGGGCCACGAAGATGTTTGCCCTTCTGATTCTTTCCCCCATCCCACTGGGGGGGAGTGAGCAGGCGGCTGTGTGGTGCTTGGTTACCAGATGGGGTTAAACCATGACAAGGGTATTGGAGCATCTTTCATATGAAGAAAGGCTGAGAGAGCTGGGACTCTTCTGCCTGGAGAAGACAAAGCGCAGGGGGATTTTATCAATATGTATAAATACCTGATGGAGGGGGATAAAGAACACAGCGCGAGACTCTTCTCAGTGACGTTCAATGAATGGAAAAGAGGCAGTGGGCACAATTTATTTAAACATTAAGAAAAAAGTTTTTTACTGTGACGGAGATTGAACACTGGAGCAGTTTGCCCAGACAGGTTGTGGAGTCTCCATCCCTGAAGGTTTTCAAAACCTAACTGGACAGAACCCTGAGCAACCTTCTGTAGCTGACCTTGCTTTGAGCAGAGAGGTTGAAGTAGATGAACCCCAGACATCCCTGCCAACCTCAGTCATTCTGTAGTTCTGAAATTCTCCTTCATACTCCTATAAGATCCTAAATTTTTTCTGATTTTGCATGTCTTCATGGTCTGCTTTTTTGAGGCAGTTCAGCTGAAGAGCTTTTCTGTGTACATCACACGCTGGTGTGATTTGGAACAAACTTTTTGTTTTGCCACAGGTCACATCTCGAGAACACTTTGCCTAGTGATTTTCTTTCTTTCACATCTGCTTATGCTCTTAAATAAAAGTTAGATTCTTTTTGATTGAGCTTTCTGGTGCTTTTTTGGACTGAATATATCTCATTATTCTAGAACAATTTGATCGGTGCAATTTTCTGCCTTGATTCTCACTGACAGTTCCTTTTGCTTGTATGTGTTGCCTGGCTAGGTTTTATGGCATGCAGTGCCTGGAAAGTTGTGTATATACAGATACCAAAGCATTATTTTGTCTCAGGTCCTGCAGTTCCACAGACATTTCCACACAAACTCTTGACAGAGCACTTTCTACGTGATTGGATAGAAGAAAATAACTCTGTATTTACCATCACTACCTAAATGCCGTCAGAACCACACCCCTGTGTCTCTACCAATGTTCATTCCCTATGAGAAATCAGGGCTTTTATGTGGGTGGCTGTAAATCTCAGCTCCTTCTCTGAAAGAAGGAGAGTGTCACCAGTTGAAAGAAAGAATGAACAGAAGAAGGAAGGAAGGAAGGAAGGAAGGAAGGAAGGAAGGAAGGAAGGAAGGAGGAAAGAAGGCAAGAAAGAAGGAAGGAAGGAAAGAAGGCAAGAAAGAAAGAAAGAAGGCACGAAAGAAAGAAAGAGAGAAAGAGAGAAAAAGAGAGAAAGAGAGAGAGAAAGAGAGAGAAAGAGAGAGAGAAAGAGAGAAAGAGAGAGAGAGAGAAAGAGAGAGAGAAAGAGAGAGAGAAAGAGAGAGAGAAAGAAAGAAAGAGAGAGAGAAAGAAAGAGAGAAAGAGAGAGAGAAAGAAAGAAAGAAAGAAAGAAAGAAAGAAAGAAAGAAAGAAAGAAAGAAAGAAAGAAAGAAAGAAAGAAAGAAAGAAAGAAAGAAAGAAAGAAAGAAAGAAAGAAAGAAAGAAAGAAAGAAAAGGAGGGAGGGATGGAGGGAGAGAGGGAGGAAGGATCTTAAAATAAGTGGAAACACAGATTTCCAAACGAGCAAGATAAAATCTTAGTGAAGTAAACAGGAAAATTTCCAAAGCCCTTTGGGGGCCCACAGTTTTATCTTACTCTGTCTCACTTTATCTCCCCATCATTTTAATTTTCCTGTAGGCTGTCCACCAGCCCTTGCCTTTCAGTATTGGGAAAATCCTTCTCAAAACACTTGAAGTTTCTCAGAGCTATTGATCACTTATGAACTTATTTCTACAATGCAGTCCTTCAGAAATGGGACTGAGAGCTACATGGGACTGAGAGCTAGGCTTAGCTCATCCTTGCAAAAACATGTTTCACAAAGGTGACCAGAGTAACACTACTGCATCTTCTGATCCCCCACTTTTTTTTTTTTTTTGGTGTGGTGGGGGAGAGGGGAGACATATGTGTTGAGCATGTCTTTTTCCTGCTACAGGCACCTCCAAAAAGGCAAGGTGGTTTTTTTGTTTTCTTCCTGACTCTAAGCTGACAACTGAGCAAAATGAAGAGGGGAATGGAGCCCTTCTGAGCTGTGTCAGCTGATAATTACCTTGCTCTGTGCAGGGCTCTCCATAACCCCAGCATTGTGAGAAGTGTACTTGATTACAGTGTGTAAGCCCAGCGCGGTGTGAGAGTTCTGCTTCATTAGGGAAATAGAGCTGCAGTGCTTTTGCTGATCTCATTTCCATCTCCATTTTTGCCCCTGCATGTAGAATTAAACTACCTTTCTGCTCAAGTAACTGCCATCCTTTTGTCCTTGGAGATTCTTGCAGGCAAATGCATGGAGGCAAAACAATCGGTGAAATATTTGTAAAAGAGGGTAAGGTGGGGAAAAAATAACCTGGAGGACCACTGGGTGCTCTCCAGAAACGAAAGAATAAAGTTGTGATAGGCTTTATCTAGGGAAATAATAGTCCCTGTCATTTGAGTGGGTTGGTTTGTTCAATTCTTGGTGGAAAAAAAAGAAAACCAATCTCTATGAATGATTTCCTTGTGGAGGAGGCAGAGACTAAGTACGATGATAACAATGATGATTATTAGAGGTCTTTTAATTTAGAAAAATGGGTACATTGAACATTGTGGCTTGGCAGCCTGGCTCCAGATAGGGGCAGGGAGAGCCTGTGGCACTCCAAAACACTCTATTAAAGTAAGTAGGGACTCAGAGCATGAAGAGGACTTACCTGAAGGGGATTGTTTTTACAAGAGACTGATGTTTGCCAGGATGCATGCTTTCTTCTGCCAGTGATTAAATATTTAAATTGTAATTGTGTGGGTTTCTGATCTGTCAACATTTCACTGACACTTATAATGACATTTGAAAGGTATCTCCTCTCAGCCCTGGTGCTGTTCCTCAGCGCTCATTAGTGAGTGCGGGACCCTGAGAGCAAAGCAGAGACCTAATCTTGGACAAGGAAAATTATTTAAGTGTCTTTAGACCTAACTGCAGGTTTGGGATTATTCATTCTTTCATGGCCACACTGTTCAGCCCTTAATGAGGTTGTGAGTGTAGGACCATTGACATTAAAGGGATGGTGCAAGCTAAGGGGTAATTAAGGTGTATCTATGCCTTGTATATGGAGCAAGGAGATCCCTGAGCTAGGGCAGACTGAGGCCAGTGCACACACAGTACGGTGCAGTCAGCAGCAACTAGCTTGGGGCTAAATGCAGATAATATCCTCCCGAGAACATCTTGCTTCCAGTTTATTCAAGCACAGATGGCAAGTGGAGGTGGGAAGTAGGAGTGAGTATCTCCAGGTACTGTTGCTCTCATGCTCTGTTATATGATAAGTTGCTGCCACATTTTCTATGGATGCGGAGTCCCCGTGGGGTCAGGGCTGGGTACCACCACAGCTGTCACAGATCCAGCTTGGCTGTCACACTATGGCTAGCGTAGACATGCCGTTAGCTTTTCAAATCTCATGCCTCTGTTATTATGGACTATGAAGCAAGCTACTTGATCCACTTTCCTCAGTCATGTGTGCCTTCAGCTGATATTCCAAATGCTGCAGTTCAACTCACAGTGATTTTCTGCATGGTTTTGAAATCTGTAGCTGCAAAAAGCTGTTTTTTTGAGCCTAATTTTTTCCTCATTTACATCATTAACTTTAAAAGAACTCCTTACAGTTAGCTGTACAAAGGGAAAAAAGACTCTGATCTGACTGTCAGAAAATATGGGCCTTAGCTCTCATTTACGCAACCATTTATATCCACTCCTAAGACCCCTTCATAGTGATGTCCCTGCTGGGAATTTAGTTAGTGCTGTGCTGCAGCGTATTAGGCATGATAGAAGCAATGAAATGAGGCTTGCTCCTCTGCCAGACACCCATGTTCCTTCTAGTTCCCTGCACCTTCACAGAGCAGCGCTGGTCCTCCCCACCCTGGTACAATTCCCATGCCTGTATACTCAGTAGCTTCTTCTTTTTTAATGTATAGAAGAAGAATATCCACCAAATGAAATCTATTCATAAAGCTACTTTGAACTGAATAATGCTGCTTAAATGAAGTCACCACAGAAGGAAAGAATGGTCCGCGCTATTACAACACAGAGCGAGGCAGTATTACTTGAAATCAGGTAAAACAAACAAAAAGCTCTCATTGCAAACAAACCTCTAACCTACATTTTAACATTTCTTCAAAGAAGAATGAGGTTTTTTTCCACCAGTGGCTGAGGTTTAAAATAAGATCTTTCCTATTATGCTGCTCATGACCTCCTTAGATCTTGTCTCAGTCACAGCGCGTGGAATGAAATGGAGTATTACAATGTTGGCTCCCAAGGGACGTTTCAGTCTTAGTTACCTTTTGAGTTGACTAAACCTTTTGGAAAGATTAAGTCATTCCCATGTTATTGTGTTTCATCTGGTCATTTTATTGTTTTAGTTAACATTTTATGTTTTACCAACTTTGATCAATATTGTCGGATCTCTCTCTAGATCAGAAAAATCATGAAGACAGTTCATCTAATCAAGTTCTTCTTGGATTTCTCACCTCAGTACAGTCATTGGCCATGTCATAAACACCACAGATGTGGCCCCAGATGTAGCCTCTTCTGCCTTGTTGTTAAATGTACTGTTTTTCTAGGACTGAGGATATTTATAATATAAAGGCTGCTAAAGCTCTCTCGATCAAATACTTGCAATTTTTTTATCTCTTTCTATATGGTAAATGTGGTGGTACCCTTGACTACATATTATATTGTATCTACATTAGAATATTGGCCCCATGCTCTGGTTCTCAGGCAAGATTGTCTGCTTTGAATCAAGAATGGGAAGGGAAGTGGTATAGGGTAAACTGGGTTTGTAGGGCCATTCTGAGGCCTTTCTGAAGCAGTGCCAAGGCTTGTCTGCCTCATTTATCTCTATAGCATTCTGAGATTTCCCGTGTTGAAGCACAGTCTGCTCTCACTTCCCCCCATCGCAGCTGAGGATCAGTGTCACCAACAGAGCAGAACTCTTCCTGCTCCTTGCTTGTATCCTCTTTCTGGCTCCCTCTTGGACCTTTCACATTCCTCTATGCCGGGGACTAAACTTATCCAAGGCTCTTGTATGGAATCTAGGATGGCTGAAATTGCTTTCATAGAAATCAGATGTCTCTTTTTTTGCTTTCTTCAAAGACCCCTTTTGATGCTACGGTTCAACAGCAAGACCTTTGTGTGACTGAAAATCAGCTTCAGTATATGCTTTTCTGTATCCCCTTGGGATGACAGAGCCTTGTGGAAGGAAATATCAAGCTGTGAGAGAAAACATTCTAAGAGCAGGGTAGGTGTTGCTCTATTTCCAGCTGATGATATTGGAGAGAGTCTAAATCTGGCACCTTAAGACTCTTTTCCTAGTGTAGTAAGGAGTTAAAATCTAGTGGGCAATTAAAACACCTGATCATTCAGCAATTATCTTCATTTGATAGGTAAATCATTAACATTGCTTAGGTAGGTAGTTGTGTGAGGCCCGTGGCAACTGGATGGTACATTCAACAGTGGTTGTGCCCGTCACACAAGTATATCTACATTGCAAGCTAGAGAGATCCAGGATATCTTTCAATCAGCTAGCTTGAATCTGGGAAACAGTCTGGTTGTGGTTAGAGAGGGTAATATAGCCTGCCAAGAAACATGGAAAGAATCACAATAAGGTTTAGGGGGTGCAGGCTTGAGCTATGCAGGTAAAAAACAATGGTGTTTCAGTCATGTAAAAATGAAGTAAGAGAGTGTTGAATCAGACTTTTTTATTTTTAACCATGGGAAACAGACCCTGAAACGTGTATGGGAAGTGCAGCAGAATGTGCTATAGCCCAGGAATCTGCAGAAAACCTGCTTTCACATTTTGGATAGACTGTTAAGGTAGGAGAATTAATAGCATTAGCAGCCTCTGAGGAGATACACAGCTTTCAGATTTCCTAAGTGGGTGGGTGTTAAAGCAAGGTGGATGATGGCAGGATGATTTTTAGTTAAGAGAGCACCCAGAGCTCCAGTGAACAGCTTTAACAGCTTGAGCAAGCAGCTCGCTACCAAGCTGAACAGCAGTGCTAGGGCTGTGGAGGAGGAATGGGGAAGGGAAGGGAAGGGAAGGGAAGGGAAGGGAAGGGAGGGGAAGGGAGGGGAAGTTGCAGAATCCAAATTGAATGTCTTGAAAAAGCCTTCTCACATGACTACCAGCTCAGGAGGT
>NW_010555466.1:176629-177353 GCF_000687285.1 Phaethon lepturus | reverse complement strand
GGGAAGGGAGAGGAGAGGGATGGAAGAAACAGCCTGCAGATTACCATCAGTCCCTGGCTGAGTTTACTGAAATACAAAAGGATGACTCTGTTAATTCAGCTTCACCTGCTGCTGGGAACCTTCTCCCCTGCCCTCCCTCACATCTGATCTCTGCTCTATGTTTAAGAGCATGTGTCAAGCACAAGGGAGAAAAGCTGATGAATATTTTCGGCACAGACTCTTTCTCTGCGAAAAGTACAAGATATTTTGAAACCGAAGCATGTCTCCTGGAAACACCTTTTCCCTTCCCTTTTCAAACAACATTTATTTTTTTTCTGACATTTATATCTTAAGTCAATCTAATTTTAACCATAAACCCTGCTTTATCTTCTTTCCTGGCTGTTGTTTGATAAACTCTTTCCTTCACAAGCATAATTCACAGTACTGCAGCAGTTGTGGTGTTTTCATCCTCAGCATTGAAACCGCGTAGTCAAATATCCTTTTTGTAAAGCTGTCACATGGGTTTGATATTGTGAACAACAAGAGTACCTCACACTTGGTTACAGTACTCCTCTCCAAAAACATCAGACACTGGTTGGTAAACATTTAAGGTATCAGAATAAAGGAAACAGCCCCCTTCACGAGCCGCCTTACCTGCTGCGAGCGAGCCCTGACTCCCCAGATGGGCCAGCCCGTACTCCTGGCTGGCTCGGCGCACCGCTGTGGCTTGTGTCCCCATGTCCTT
>NW_010555466.1:131328-176605 GCF_000687285.1 Phaethon lepturus | reverse complement strand
AAGAGGGTTTTTGTTGGAGTTCATTTTAAATATTTTTTTTTTTTTTTTTTTTTTTGCTTAGCCTGGCAACAGCACACATGTAGAATCTGTGCTAGCACATGTTCCTCTTGCTGTCACCCCCCTTCGTCTGTTAAATATCCCTGTCAATTCTTGCCTTAAACTGGGCTGCAACATCCCATGCAGAGGCTCTCCATTCCTCAGATATCGTGTGTTTGAAGCTACCTGGACTATGGGACACTGGTCCTGACCAGGCCTGGATTCAGTACTACTGTAAAAGCAGGTCTTCCCCCTCCTCTGGCTCTGGGCCACAGACTTTTGTCAGGCCCTCTCCACAATTAGAGCATGAAAGTAGGAAAGCATCATTTTTCATGTGTTCTTCCCTGATTGTACTAGCTCCTCTATATTTTAATAACCTTTAAAGTGGCTTTTCCCCCCTAGGGGACTGCTTTGGAAGATCACTCTGTGGTGGCTGGGGCCCGTGGACATGTTGCACAGAAATGTGCTTATGCTGTGGAGTCCCATCCTTTCCGCCACCAGGAGCCTGGTGGCAACGGGCTGCCCAGGAGACATTACAGATATGTGAGACAAACATGAAATCCCAGTGACTGCGGGCCCTGCGTGTGTGCCAGGTTGCAATTCGGCAGGAAACCAAGTTCTGGTCAAGTGCCTTGGGTTGGGTGGTGCTCCTCAGCCTCCCTTGTTCACATCAAAACCAGCGAAAGACCAGGAGGTGGTGGTGGCATTCCCATGGGCCTGGAGCTGGGTGAAAATGGCCTGTGTCTGCTGCCAGGTGGTGTCCCCACACTGTCAGGGACCACCAGGTACCCCAAAGGGGGCCACATGGCATGGGCAGCACGTAGAGCCATGCTGCAGCAGGGTGGGTGGTAGCATTATGAGAGCATCATGACCATCACCGAGAAGGTCACTTCATGCCACCATGGTGGTCACTCCATGCCACATGGGGCAGTCTCCCCACACCGTGCTCCATGAGACTTGGGGTGTCTGTGGAGCTCCACGCTGCTCCTGTGCCTCTCGCAACGTAGGGAGGCCCTTCCTCTCCTGGGCAGCACCGAGCATAAATGGCTCTGGCTGAGGGCAGCAGAAGGGGCTGCTGTCTTGCCAAGAGGACAGAGCTGGCATGGAGAGGCCTGGCAGGGATGGTGGCAGCAGCCTCCCTGCCGGGCTGTGCCGCTCAAAGCCTCCTCTGTCTCAGCTGGCTCCCTCTGAGCAGTTGCTAGGTAGAGGCAGGTGTGTCAGCTGAAGTAGTGGAAATTTCTATTCATCTTATAAATAGTTGAACAGCCCGACTTGGTGAAATGTGAAACGAGCAAACATCCCATCTTCTCCTCGGAGGGCAGATCGGGATTCAGTCTATAGTGCTGTCATGTCAACTGTGTCAGCGCTGCTGTTCATGATGCCAAGGCCCTATAAGTTATTCATGCGAACACAACAAACAAAGGTTTAGCTTAACCGAGGGATGAACATTCCTCCACCTGCAGCTTTCTCCACAGCTAGACGCAGAGAATGCAGAGGTCACTTAATCTGTGACAGAAATAGATTGCACCGTCTTTGGGGTCAGTATGCTTTGCAAATATAGTGATATGGCTGCAGGCAGGCCTGAGGGTTTCTGGCACAGCATCCTTGGTAGCAAGAGAAAATGTCATTAAAATCCTAATGTAGCTTGGCTGGTTTGTTTGAAATTCGCTGGGCAAAATTATAAATTTCCCTTATAATGATGTTTATACACTAGGCTGTTAGAAGGCTTTTTCCTTCTGTTAATCTCCCATGCTTCTTGTGAGACCACGTCGACTCTTGTTCTCTGGTGTATTAAGACAGATCCCACCAGAGGTTAATACTCCCTGTGAGGCTGCGGGAGCTTTTCAGGTCTTTCTCAATGACTGAAGAGTTTCTGCTCTTAAAAAAATGAGACTTCACAGACTGAATTTGAAGCTATACATCAGCTTGGCAATACATTAAATGGAGTTTATTGTAGTATTTCAATAGCAGTCAATTTTAAGGAAAGGATGTATCTCCATGATATTGGCTGGAAACGGATGTGTCTGAGCAAGTTTTTGTATAACCTCAGAGAATCTAGTCATTAACATCATCTAGTGGTCAAAGCAGTGGGCTGGGAGTAAAGATACATAGATCTCAGTTCTGCCACGAACCCTTTAGCCGGACTGACCAAGCCAATCCCTCCTGCATCTTAGATGATCAGATTGCCATGGGGACACTAAGAATAACATGCACAGCAAAGTATGGTGTGCTCATTAGATGAAAGGGAGGCTGTAAGTTCAAGTTTTTGCTTTCTTTTCTTCCCATTTATTCTTGTTGAACAGGTGGTAGGATTACACCGATCCATAGCTGATCTGCGCTCACATCTCCACATGGAGGCGAGGACACCGCAATGGCCCTGGGTAGCAGTTACTGCCAGTTACTGCAGTGGCAGTGATTGAGCAATATTGTCTGAAACTGGACCAGCATTACATTTGCATGCAAAACTGGACACATCCTTCCAGCTGACTGGTTTACCGGTGAATGGGAAGACACTTGCGTTCATTTGCCCTCACTCTGCGTAGCTGCTTCTGGAAAGGGGTGAATTGTGGCAAGCAAAAGAAGAAGATGAGGAGCCAAAGGGGGTATGAGAATGAAACCCAAGCCATTTAATACTGGCTTATGTATTTTCTGCACTCTCTTTTTTGTTAGACTCACATCCACAGAGAAGGAAAAATTCAGCCTTGTCAACGTTACCTGTTACTCTTAACCCATGTTTGCCTGTAATCTGATCAAATACAGGCAAAAGGAAAACAATCAAAATTAAGACAGATAACAATGCTCTGCACAAAGCTGGTGCTTTACTCCTTAGCGTGTGATGTAAGCTGTAAGTGAGCTTTGCTACCTTTCTGGGACATAGGTAAGTAAGCGGAGCAGTCATATTTAGTAGATGTAGGAACATGAAAGCCTATAGCTACAGCATGAAGGGGGAGGATAAACAATTTATAAGTACTTGTAAGTGATGATGGCACAGCTCTGAGTTGCAGTTCTAATTTACTGCGCTCTGCCTGTCTCCCCCGCAAGCTCCAGCCAGCAGATTGCAGGGCCGTCGCTTTTTGAGCTCTGTGCGCTCAGACACATGCTGAGGGCTATCCTGTACGAACAGCACTTGCATTTTTGAGAGCATACATGAATAGCCTCCCTAAAGTCAGTGGGATGCTTTGCATAAATACTCTGTGTACAGCGTACATAGCATAGTGCTTACGAGGTGAGCCACTTAGCTGCAAAACTTAGCAAAGACATAAAAATAGAGCCACTTTTTACACAGAGCTACTGCAGCCCGTTGGCCTCAAAAGTCCTCGTTCTTAACATGATAAATGGCTAGCTCCCAAGAATAGACACTACTGTTGTGGAGTACAATCTGATACAGAATGGCAAACAAGGGTTTATTTCATGCACAGTATTGTAAGTGGATTCACGATTTTAAAACTACTTTCTCTATCGGTCTAACCAAGCGCAGTGTTCTACGCTGTGCAAACCTACGTGGACTTTTCATATGCATGTTAATATGGTATTGCTTAAAGTGCTATGTGGTCTCATTTAGTTAGACCCAAGAAGCCATTCCTTGGTAGGATTCCTCATCACCTGAATGGAAGGATAAAGATTTTTTGAGGAACTGTGTGCAGATCAAAGGTACTGTTTGAATGGCACCTAAGTATTGGTGAGGCCTGGGAAAAGAGTTGTTATGGGACATGTATTTAACTGTGAGTGAATGTATATCTTATAATAGGAGAAAGGAAATTGTGGTTTCTTTAGAACTTCAAAGGGAGGAAACCTTATAATGAAAAACTAATATACATCTTCACATAACACTTCAGATTTTGTGTCTCCTGCCATTGTGTAACCTTGAATCAAAGGATACCTGGCTTATTACTTGGGGGAAGCCATCGGCAAGGACAGCAGCACAAGCTGTGGAAGGGAGTGAGGAAAAGAGAGCTATCAAAAGGATCTAGGATCGAATAAAATGAACAATAGATTTAATATATTATGTTTCCCCATATTAAACCTTTATATCTGAAGAACAGCTTTAAGAAGCTGTTTAGACACGTCGTGTGACATAGTTACTGTACAAAAGTCCATAAATATTCATATATTATCAAAACGATAGTTTCCACTGCTTTATTGTGCTTGCATGTTGTGTGGGATTTGCTCCCCACAAATATTCATGAAAGTTCTTAGACTCAGGTACTTTCAAGCAAATGTTGAGAGATACTTTTGATCATAAAATTTTAAATTAGAAAGATATTTGATCTATTAAAATTCCTAAAAATGTTAAAATTTCCTAACAAATACATATATCCACTCATCAGGTACCATGGTGATGACTGCAATGAGATCATTCTCAAGGAAGGACAATGGGGTACCCATGGATGTGGCTCATTTGTGCAATACAACGACAAGTACAGTTTAACTTTTGAATATTCAATACCCACAAGAAACCACTGTATGTTGTAGATTATTAAAAAAAATAATTAAAATAATTTTGAACACTGAATGAAAACTTCAGTGTGCCCATGGGCAGTTTGAGTACAGAAAAAAAGAAGTAATAGTCATTTAAGGGATCATTTACTAGGGATTGTTTGCCAAATTTAATTGATTGCCATGTTTTATTTTGCATTTTACTCCAGCTCTTCCACTGTGTATATGTTTTGTCCAGAACAGCAGCTTAAGATACATATAGGTACTCAGAAATTACCTAGCTGATATTTTACTAAAGGGATTTTAAGGTTGCTTGGAATTTTCTTAACAAAAGTCAAAGTCATGCAGAACCTACATAACACAGCACAGTTTGTATTCTGCTGTTCAGTTAATTCAAACAAACACAAAATCTTATGCAGAGCTACATTACACAATCCTCTTTCTACAGATCTTATTTTGTACATAAAAATAGAGATTTATCTTATACCTTTGAGGTTAAGTTGGTGAGCAGTAGTACTGCTTGAACCTGGTTTCCTATGGATTTGTGTGTTAAAGTTGAGCTCATAGACAGTATCTGTGATGACTGTATTGGGTTTGTATGGCAAGGTTTTGGTAGTGGCAGGGCCTGCAGGGGTGGCTTCTGCGAGAAGCTGTTAGAAGATTCCCCTGTGTCCAAGAAAACCAATGCCAGCTGTCTGCAAGATGGATCTGTCACTGGCCAAGGCTGAGCCCATCAGCAACAGTGGTAGCGTCTCTGGGATAATATATTTAAGAAGGTGAAAAAAAAAAAGGCTTAGCAATTGCAGCCAGAGAGGGAAGTGAGAATATGTGCTAGAAAACACTCTGCAGACCCCAAGGTTAGTGGAGAAGGAGGGGTCTGAGGTGATCCAGGCACCAGAGCAGAGATTGTCCTGCAGCCCATGGTGAAGACCACAGTGAGGCAGGCTGTCCCCCTGCAGCCCATGGAGGTTCACACTGGAGCAGATCTCCACCTGCAGCCCATGGAGGACCCCATACTGGAGCAGGTGAATGCCAGAAGGCGGCTGTGACCCTGTAGGAAGCCCATGCTGGAGCAAGCTCCTGGAAGGACCTGTGGACCCATAGAGAGAGAGGAGCCCAGGCTGGAGCAAGTTTGCTGGCAGGACTTGTCATTCTGCGGGGAGCAGACGCTGGAGCAGTCTGTTCATGGAGGACTGTACCCCATGGAAGGGACCCAGGCTGGAGCAGTTTGTGAAGAACCACAGCCTGTGGGAAGGAAAAGTTGGAGAAGTTTGTGGAGGATTGTCTTCTGTGGGAGGGACCCCACGCTGGAGCAGGAGAAGAGTGTGAGAGGGAGTGAGGAGTCTCCTGGACTGGCAGAAACAACATGTGATGAACTGACCACAACCTCCATTCCCCGTCCCCCTGCATCGCTGCGGGGAGGAGGTAGAGAAAATCAGGACCAAAGCTGAGTCTGGGAAGAAGGGACTGGTGGGGGGAAGGTGTTTTAAGATTTGGGTTTAGTTCTCATTATCTCATTATCTTACTCTGATTTAATTGGTAATAAATTAAATTGATTTTTTCCCAAGTTGAGTCTGTTTTGTCTGTGATGGGAATTACTGAATGATCTCTCCCTGTCCTTGTCTTTACCCACAAACTTTTTTGCTATATTTTCTCTCCCCTGTCCAGCTGAGAAGGGGAGTCACAGAGTGGCTTTGGTGGGTACCTGGCATCCAGCCAGGGTCAACCCAACACAATGATAAATGAAGTATGAAGTCTCATTTTATCTTTTTCCTCAATGAGGTTATCATTGTGTTTCTCAACTTTCACTTACTTTCTAAGAATTTAATAAATTTGGCATATTTTGCTATCTACCAAAGATGTTAGAAAATCAGCAGTGGATTCAGAAGTTATTAAAGGATGTGTGGCATCACATAAACTTTATTTCTTTTGGTAACCAGGCACCAACAGACAACAAACAAAATTACATAGAATCATAGAATGGTTTGAGTTGGAAGGGACCTTAAAGATCACCTAGTTTCAACACCTCTGTCATTAGCAAGGACACCTTCCACTAGACCAGGTTGTGCAGAGCCCCATCCAACCTGGCCTTGAAATTTCCAGGGATGGGGCATCTACAGTTTCTTTGGGCAACCTGTTCCAGTGCCTCACCACACTCATAGTGAAGAATTTCTTCCTTAAATCTTATCTAAACCTACCCGCTTTCAGTTTAAAGCCATTACTCCTTGTCCTATCACTACATGTCCTTGTAAAAAGTCCTTCTCCAGCTTTCTTGTAAGCCCCCTTCAGGTACTGGAAGTCTGCAATAAGGTCTCCCCGGAGCCTTCTCTTCTCCAGGCTGAACAACCCCAACTCTCTCAGCCTGTCCTTATAGGAGAGGTGTTCCATCCCTCTGACCATCTTCATGGCCCTCCTCTGGACTCACTCCAATATACTTTGGAAGTATTCCCCTCCTAGGTTTCTTCCTGGTGTCTGCAACAAAATCACGCTCCCTAAAACTTCCGAGACCAGTTCCAAAAATTGACTGAGAAGTTCTTGACCATGCTTAGTAAAAGTGTAGCAGGTACTGGAATGCGAATGTTGCTTTCAAGAAAGCTAAAATATACTCGATACTCTTTATCTGAGAGAAAACAGAAGGAAGCCAGGCCAGCCCACCGAAGGTGGCTGCTAGGCTGAAGGTACTAACAGTATGATTGTTCAGTTCTAACTTAACTTAACTGCTTATCTGTTGTGGTATGTCTTCTGCATATTCCCTTTATCAGCAGTAAAAGGGAAATTTTAACTTGCATAGACTGAAGTTAACGCTGTTGTCTTGTTAACAAACAAGGGAGAGGGGTACGCACCTGTCATTACCAGTAACTCATTATTCACCGTTGGGAATGTGATGTGCTGCCCACCAAGTCCTTCTGGAGTGCAATGAATGTTTTGGCATCGTTCATGTTTATCAGGCTCCTACAAAGCACTTCTTTAAAAAAGATGGGATGGATTTCTGAAAATGTGTATGTGCTGTTCAGCTCTTGTCTGTAAAGAGGGCTCAATGGCTCATGAGAGGAGATTTTGCTATCCAAAGCCTTTTTTCCTCTCCCCTTCTCTTTCCATGGTGTTATGCAATAAGCCAATATGGCCTGAGGTCATGGAACAGAAGAAAAGGGACTCCAAACTGTGTATCTGTGAGAAATGAGTGTTGTAACAGCTTAGCTGGTGCTCAGTAATGTGTAGTTAGGTCCTTACCTGCAAATCTCTATTTTAAGATAATCCTAACTATAACCCTGCAAAACTTCAGAGCATGTCAGATGCCAGCCAGTTTGATTCTGCCTTCCTTGACTCCATGGGAATCTGTGTGAAGCATCTGTTAAGTACACTGCTCTCTTGAGGTTTTTTTTGTATACATCCCCACCTGCTCACAGAATAGGCTGTGATGTTTCCTCAGCACTGTTTTGTGTTTCTTTCTGTACCGTAAGAAATTTCCCTTCCAAAGATCTCAGCTGAGTCAGAGCTCCATTGAGATTTATGGCTTTGCATGGACACAAGAAAGACAGAGAAAGGGCATATTGTGTTCTGCTGCACTGTTGCTTTCAGAATAGTCAGATCGTTCTGGAAACTGGGACAAGTCAGGCCAGGCACTCGTACAGCTCAGAGATGTATCACATCTTTATAGAGCTCCTAGATCTTGCAGCTGCAAGGGGAGCCAGATCAAAGGCAATGGGCATTTCTGTGTTGCAAGGAGAAGGGGAAGCTGTGCTCCACTGAGAGGCAGCTGCCCATGCTAAAGAGGATTCCAGTTTTGAGGAAGCTGTTTCCTTTGAATTGCTTAGGTCCTGACGTTATTGTTCCAAAGGTTTAGAGGACGCTTTGCACGGCTTTAAATGTGAAAGCCCTGCTCCGTGGTGCTCTGAAGAAAGAGGTGAAGCACCCGATACTTTAGTCTGAGAAATTTTTCAGTGCTCATTGATAGTATTAAAGGGTTGTGGAAATGGTTGTTTACTCAAACACTGGATTTTTATTGATGTAAAGAGAACAGAGCTTTCCCCATTTTTTTTTTCTCTGATAGCATGGAAATTACGTGGCTGAAGGCTATGCATTAGAAACACTTAATGTGTACTTTAAAACAAGAACCCAGGCCTTACTTATGTTTGGAGAAAGATATAACTTAACATGTTTCATACCAAAGGACAGCCAAAGATGTCACTAAGTGAGCTGAGTCTGTTGCTTTTGGAAAGTGTATGTTCAAATCAGTTTGTCGTAGGTGGCAATCTGGTCCTTGAGATGTCCTTGTGGAGTGGCTCAAATATACCATGAATTGTATTCTTATTGGTGGTCAAATCTGAGGTGTAAATCTGTGTATTCAACATTCAGAGTAGCAGACTTACCATCATATCCTTGCAACATGGAGCTGGGTCGATGATTGTCCAAGCAATGTAAAGAGCAGTTTGGGAACAACATTGAGGACCATACACACAGAGTTCTGGCATTTGGTGAAAACAGAATTCCTCCAGTTAGTTTTATCTCATCTTCTATACTGAGTCATAAGGAATGAAAAAATAGTGCCACAAGGTCAGTTCCTGCTGTAGTTATTTAAAAGTATGCCATCTCAAGAGTTATATTTTTTCTATTGTATCAGATCTTGTTTTTAAGTAGTTACACACTGAATACTCTGATGCCTCATGAACTGTGTGCCTGGTCTATCTTTCTGGCAAACATTCAAAGCCTAAGAAATTATCAGTGTTTCTGGTAAGCTAATGAAATTAATGCTGATGCTTCACATCTTTATTGTTTTTGACTTACCACTTCACAAATCATTTTAAGGAACAACAAAAGTAGCACATACTTTTACTAAAATATCCTGTTATATACAGTAGGTATTGAATGTTACAGGAAAAAAATGAGCTAAACTGGGGTTGTATGTTCACCTACCGTTTGCAAGAGTAGAGTAAAACTCAACAGTAAACTGACAGGTAAAGATCTATCAGCCACATGACAAAACTGGATTACTCCTCTTAACAGTTTCCTATTTTTTTCCTTGCTGCAATTGACACAATTGATAAAACCTTTTGGTCTTTACAGTGCAAGCACTTGCCGTAGGAAAAATTACTAAGTAATAAATAGATGACATCCTGCTCCATGCATTTCTGCATGTGACATTAGCAAGCTCTAGCTCTTATGTTGATGGTAACAAAACAATGCTCTAAGAGAACCAAATAATAATAATCATAAAAAAGCATATATCCTGGCCTGAGATTTCCTTCCTGTTATTTTCCTAAATGTTTCTCCCCCCTCCTTTTTAGACACACACAATGAACCTTTAAAAACGTAGAGCTGCTTTCAGAATTGCTATCGTCATCCAGATCAATGTGGAACAAAGTCCTGCCTCCCAATCTATTCTAATGTCAATGTACACACTCTGCTGGCTGGCTGCCAGCACGGAGCTCAGGAAATGATAAATACTTGTTTAGTCACAGACACACAGATTTCCCTGGGATGGTAGGTTGGGGCTGCTTTAATATCCCCAAACTTACTGCACATTTACACATTCACTAACGTCACTCAGGGTGATATTTATATGCTGGGTGTAGGAATGACACAGGAGGGGAAAGGACATAACTTACACACGCTCTTCAAGAGGTCTGAAGCTCTGAGTCTTGTTTGCCTGCCCTGGGTTGATAGCCTCCTGCCTCAAATAACAGCACATAACATGAATAGAAAATTAGGTTGGACTAACCTAATTTGAAACAAGCTGGCCACAGCCAGATACTGTGAATCTCAAAAGTCTTATGAACTGGTTATGATAACTATTTGACATGCCTACTGCATACTAAACATATCTCTCTGTCGTTATAAAGTGCAGCACACTATGCAAGGAAAATAAGCTGTAAGTATTGACTTGTTTGCTTACGGGCTTGTTTTTTTTTTTCTTCCTGAATTGTTGGGGAGATTTACTTTTCTGTGTTCATCTGGGATATTTCCAGAAAAGGGGTGAATTAATAGCTTTGGATGATTTTTCCGTATAATTAGATCTTATACACTTTTCTCCAATTATTTGAGGATTGGATGCTTTGCAAAGGCTGAATCTAAAGTCAGGGTGAATTCTTTTGAACGTGGTTTAAATTTTTTTGGTGCTTCTGTTGCTGGCATGTTAGGCAGTTGAGTGCTGTTAAAAACATCATCTTTAGCAAACCCTTGAATAAAAAGTGGCAGCCCACAATGCAGGCAATCACAATAACTGGAATAAGGTTAATAAAGAAGCTCAAATTTTTCATTTACATTAAAATGTCATTGAATGACCAAATACTTGATTAAAGAGTAATTATGGATACGTAACTACTACTGTAGGCACAAGAAGTCTCCACAATTAACTCAGAGCCTTGTAAAGTATCTGATGGACAATGACAATGTTAAAAACACATTCCTGTTTTCATCAGCATTAAATACAGACACATGTTTTGACATTAGGGATGATATATGTGCTGGATTCTTTTCTGCCCTGAGTCTCTTCTTGTTTTACTAAACAGGAGACTGCTGTGACCCTCATCTCAGTTTCTTGGTCCTCTGCTCCCGTCTCAGTGCAGGCGAGAACAGATAGTTCTATGGTTGCCCATTTTATGGGGATTATGGGAGTTTTGCTTCTTTTCCCCAATCCAGTACAGTCCTTTCTCACACCCATGGTGTGGCAACCATAAAGATCCTCCTTGTAAAGCCCCCTCCAGGCAGAGATTTTCCTGAGAGAAAGCTGTGTGGCATTTTTACACCATTTGCTATTCAGGAGTGTCTCATTAAGAGCAGGCTAAGACAGAAAGGTAGAGTTCTGTCTCTCCGATGTTGTACCAAGCAGTGCCCAGTGAAATTCCTCACTGTTACCTGCAGACATGGCTACAAAAGTTAAAGAAAAATAAAATCACTAAACAGACTATCTAAATGAAGTACACATCCATTTCTGCCTTTCTTTTTACCAAGTTTTCAAATGGCTGCTGCCTTTTAAACAAAACACGCCAGGACTGCTTTGTAGCAACAGCCTCCCCCGGCCACCACGGTTAAGCCAGGCTAGCAGAGCCATGATGACATTGCCTCCCACCCCTCTGAGTCGGGGCTTAAGCGATGTGTTTTCCTCCAAGAGGGTGGAAACATGCAGAACGGTGGCATCTCTGTTGTCTCAAGAGACATAAGGCTACAATTAAAATAAGGGACACGAGTACCAGCTTGCTCTGTCTCAGTGCTGGCTGTACAAAGAGATTCACGTTAGGGCCATTTCACTTTACAGGTTTACAGTTCAATGTCTACAGGTGAGCTGGTTCCTCTCAGCTTTCTGTATTTTCACTGGGAGAAACAGGCATTTCTAGAGCAAAATTCTCAAGATTTATTTCAGACAATTTGTCCTGAATCACTCTAAAAGTGCCTTTTGAAGGGAGCCCCGAGACACTTGTTCAGACGTATGTGTCTACATGATAGATAAGTAAAGTCAATGAAATGAATCCTATGTCTGGTTCCTGTTTAGGGAATAATAAAGGCAGCTACCTTAAAATTATTGATTTGTAACTTAAAATGTTTAACTAGATGTTTATACTAGATGGTAAGGAAGTTTTAGTTTCAAATCTCTTAACATGACATTGCTAAAGCAAATCTGCTTTTTGCAAAGTTAGTATTCAATAACACCATGACTCGGATCATAATGTGTCAGTAAAACAGTTTAAACTTGAAATAAGTTCCTGGAGTTTTAACCAATGGATATAGGTTTCATAAGCATCCATAAATTAAATGACTTGGGAATACAGACAAAATATGTAGAGACCAAAACCAAAGAAGAAATCCCTGCTAAGTGTCCTTTTTCATGTTTCTATCAAGGCAAGAAATGTTTTCAAGTGTAAAATTGCTAAGGATGTGACTTTGTTAGGAAACTTACTTGATAATTAGTATTAAAGAGCTTTAAATTTACATCTCACTTTCTTCTATGCAAGCACAAAATATTCTTGGACCTGAGCCTGAAAGGGCTGAGTAGTTGCATGACCACAGCCATGCCACAGGATGTGGGATGGTAGGCTTGTCAAATCTGATAGTGACACCTGGGGACTACTGCAACCTGGACCTCAGTTTATGCCTAAATATGTTGTGAGTGAATAATTTCTAATTAATTGTACTGTAAAAACTAATTTGCAATCATAATGACAGAAACAAATGGGTATTTGTTTTGCAGAGTGTCTGTATTCCATAATAAATTAATCTCTAAAATGTTGCACTCGGCTATATTTTCTGTTTCTATCACATGCCCATTTTTTGTCTTCTTCTGATGAATAATCACAAGGGCACAGTGTGTTGACAAACATTACCATTAAAGAATAAGAAAGGAAAGCAAAGTTCTTATCTCAGAGGAAAGGAAATATATTTTAGGAATGAAGTAGCTAAGATACAATAAATTAAGTTTAGCATTCACTCATATCTTTGCAGGGATGTTTGTGCTTTCCTAGTATTGGTCTCTGAGTCATTGCATCCTTTATCTAGCAATATGGTTAAATTCCAGGGTTATCTTGTTTTTTTCTTCCTCTTCAACAGAGACGTGGAGATTTCCTTGAATGTTACATTCTCCAAGGTCAGCAAAACATTGTTTTCTTTCAGTGATCTGGGAAGGAGAAGCATTCCTGGCCTTTAAAAATATGTATTGTCTACTCCTGGATTTGCAAAAGAAGCCTAATGAAATCTGTGTGAACTAGAAAAGTTGTTTTGCATCAAAGCTATTTAAAACACAATCTGAGTTAATAATAACAATTTTTTTTATATGCACAGGACTGCATGTGAAATAGAAAGCACTATTCAATACAGGCACGTACAGGAAGATTACTTCAATTTACACATTATCCACATTATCCAATAACACATGTATAGCTGTCCAGGCCTAATGTCTTTTAGTGTACATCTCCATCCTGGCATGAAGAAAACCACACCATGTTTTGCTGCTCCCTGTTCATTCTGCTGAGAGGGAGCCTGGAGAACTTCTGGCTGAATTGTACAAACAAATAAAACTCAGTAGTACTTATTCCAATTTAAAATGGGACTGGCAGACTGTTTGCTTACTAAATTTCAGGATAAGTTTTCCATGGACATTTCATTTGCTGAGCGTAAATTCCAAATATGCTCGCAGGAGGGGAATTGTAACCTTGTGTGCTAATGTGCTTATAGACTGTTCACTTAAAAATTACACACATCTGGTGTTTTGGTGATGTGAGCAAAACTCTGCTAATGCTTAGTGCCAATAATAAATAACTTTCTTGGGGTGTCTGGTTGTTTCCGAGATATGAGTTAAAGAAATGAAGTCTAACACTTTCTCCCAGTTGCTTTTGAGTTTGTAATTAAACCCGTATGGGAAAAACTGCTTGGTGGATTGGGGTGAATAAAGTGCTAATAAAACCAGCTCTAATTTCCTGGCCAGTCACTGTTTTCCTTCCCTGGTGCACCAGTGGCCATTCCAGGGATCACTGCCAGATCTGCAGCGGTGTCCCCTGAGGCTTTGGTCTTGACACGTCTTTCAAAATAAACAGGACAGATGATGTGGACAAAAAAATCAACTAAAGCTTCAGAAGCACCACCAACACCCTGTGATCTTCTTGCACTTTGGAACCTTGTTTTTACCACGTACCATAGAATAGGGACATGGACTATTTTGGTGAGGTAGTGCTTAATTCCCACCATTATTTATTTTGGGATGTTTCTGACTAAACCCTGAGCTTGATTAAAATGCAAGTCCTGCTGTATCCCCCTTTAAATTTATCTTAAACAATCCCATCACCTTAATGAAGTTGAAATCAAGCTTGTAGGTTGGCACCTCAAAGGAAAATGTGGGCACTACAATAAAATGATGTGGGTGAATCAGTAGGTGTCAGATTGCTGAGTCCATAATGAGTAATTATCTCAGCATAATTATGTGTGCTGTTTTTCAGGCAAGATGTAAAACTGAGGTCCTTTTGTCTCCTGGTAATCAAAAACACATCTCTTGTGCGATTTCACATTACAAAAGAATCTCTTTTTTGGAGAATATGGTCTGCTAGTGGTATCCAAGGTTGGATAAGGAACTATTGTACTGATAATTTAAATTTAAATTGGCTGTCCTGTATAATTTTCTCTTCCAGCATCTTTAATACTAATTTTTGCATCTTAATTTCAGTTTATGCACACATTTTGTAGAAGAAGTTCATATGTTTTACTTTCTTTGATACTTTTTTTTGGTTGCATGTATATGATCAGGGTTTTGATACTCTCTCTGGGTCAGCTTTGATATAATTTTGGGTTCAAAAATCAACTGCTGGATTTCAAAAGCAACTGGATGCATTCATGGGATAAAAATACCTGTAGAAGTGTTAAACACTGAGACACAAAATCTGGTTCAGGAAATGCTTGAGTTATGAAGAGGTAAAAATTGGGAGAATATTCTTAAGATATAGTCCTGAATGTTCCCTCTGTTTTTAAACTCTTCCCTCAATATCTGCTGTTGACCACTGTCAGAAAAACATCTAGGGCTATACATATCTTTGATTTTATACAGAATGACCGTGCTTAGGTTTCTACATAATATAACTTAATTGCTGAAAATAAATGTCCCACCATTAGGTTTTCTTACCAAGGCAAGGAAACAAACCTGGTTTTCAAAAAAATATTGAATGGGAAATATTTTTCCATAGAAATAGTGCTGATCTATTTTATTCCAAAAATGGGCATCTCTTATCAAGATGTTTTGCACTTTCTGTAAGTTATGGTAGTTTTTTGGAGATTATTCCTTGGCCTGCCCTTGGAGCTGTTATGGGAAATTGGATGTAGGATAATAATTTCTCATGCTCCATCCAACTTCTTCAGCGTATCCTCCCTTGGATTTGCTAGGTGCCAACACAATTATTTTGAGTGGAAGAGTCACGAGAGAACAAATGCAGATGAGGCATAGCTAAAACCACTTTCATGCATCTATCCCAGCGATAACCGTTGAAGGATACTTTTGTGAAGAACAGTAATTCTGTCTAATTAAAACTGGATTAAAACAGAGTCAGATCAAAGAACTGCCTTAGCATACAGTGACAAACCAGATATTTGGGATTTTTCTAAAACCTTTTCTGTGGTTATTTAGTGACCATAATCAGCAAAGTCTGCTTTCAGCTTTACCCTTGACTACAGCATAGACTATGCCTGTGCTGACTGTCAAAGTGTGAATATGAGATGAATTTTTTTTTTTTTCTTCTGGTAAAATTGGAGGAATAAGAGATAGAAGGTTTGAAACATCCAACTCTGAAGCCAGGCACAAAAAATGGGAAGCTGGAGATTAATTCTACCTGGCATTTTTATATCTTCATCACTGGGACATGAAAGAAGAGGAGAGGGTCCCTTTCATCAACCAAGAGCAGGAAGAAGGAAGACAGCAAGCAGAGAGTGAAGAAGATGGTTTGACCATTGTAATGGCAACTAGGAGATGAAAAGAAAACTACTAATTACTCTGTGATTTATAACCCAGAGAAAGAATAGCCTCATGCTTTAGCAATTCAGACATCAGAATCTCATGTGAGACTATGACAATGTGGTGCATTTGCTTTGTGACGCTGCATGATGAGGTGGCTTTAAACAAAACAACAGTTATTTATCCTGGCTGAAGTTTGACTGATCAGTGGTGAATGCAATTTTGAGCTTATCAAGAAATCATCGAGAGCGCTATGTCTTTGGTTAGGTTTTGATTAAGAAAGAAACCTGAGGCACTGGAACTAATGTTTCAGACTGTTTGGAAAAAAACCAGAGTATGTATATCCAGGTCCTGATCCTGCTACCACGTTTTAAGTACTGAATAGTAAAATAGGAAATTATGACTTTATTATATTCCAATGTGTCTCCTGGGCTGGTGGAGGTGTGGAATCAGATTTGGCAGTCAGGTGAGGTCTGCAGTGAGTTACTCCTGGGGCTCAGGTGTACCCTGTGCTGATCGAACTGCGAGACCTGGGCTTGCTATGAGACATTGCCAAAATAGAGAGACATGTCATGTGCTCGGAGAGGTATGGAATAAGGCAGTTCTCAAGCAGGAGGCTGAGGTGTTTTTTTCTCTTGCATTTGCCAAGTGCATTGACACATGGAGTTCTTGGCCGCCACTTGTGCAGACTTCCCTCAGAAACATTTTCCATCTGTCATGCTCACATGCAAAAAAACCCCTAGAGATTCCACCCCCATCCCTGAAATGGAGCCTCTCTTTGTCTCTTACAGCTTTCAGCAAGACTTTATTAAAGACACAGGGCGGGGGGGAATGCAGACAAGGTGCTTTCTAGCATTTTATACCAAGAGCTGCAGCCAGCAGGATGACAAAATGCCTGGGATGGCAAGGAGAAAGGGATTCAGTTTCACCTTGACTCCTTGTTTCATATGCTAGCAATCCTCCCTTTATCTGCAGCGCTCTAAGCTCCATCAGCTGCTCCATCCAGGCCTACTAGGAATTAAGAGTCTCCTTATCTGTGGAGGACAGTCAAATAAAGTGCAGCCAGAAATTCTTGACGGTGCCTTCTCCTATACTTAGAACTGCATGTAAAATGCCAGCCACCTTCTTCACAAAAGTGGCAGAAAATTATTTTAAAATATGTTTCCTAACAATATTCCTTCTTTTAATACTTTACTAACATCAACAGTAAAATGACCAGTGGGGAAAAAAAAAAAATCACTGAAAAAATACACGAAGAGGATGGGCGTCCTAAGCCTGATCAGTGATGACACAGGGGAAATACATGGGTCTGTTATGTCTCCTTTCTTCAAAACTGTAATTATTTTCCAAATAAACCACTCTTGTCTCATGATTGTGATTTGCAGAAGGCAAACTTTATGACAGAACGTTATAATCTGTAGAAGACGTTTACCGGATAGATTGGAATTTAGGACATTAGATGGCAAGAAAGCAAATTGGCATTAGGGTAACGATAGATCTTTTGAACAAATGGAGTGTGTCTTTAATAGAATTTCCTAGATTTAAATTTATGCTTCACATACCATGTGAAAGGAAGCTGTATATTCAAAAAAACTGAATGGCAAGACCTGCTTAAAAGACTGGTTGTTGTGCCTATCATTGACAGCGGAGGTCTGAAACTTGTGTCGTATTTTAGTTATATTTTGGTGACAGGGACATTTAAAATTATCTCTCCATATAAGAAAGTTGGAAATAAGTCTAGCCCTTATTTTTCAGGTGGATATTTTGTCTTTCCCTGTTTATTCTCCCCTCCTAAATCTACACAAGCCATCCCCCTCAAGGCACTGGAAACAACAGGTTAACACTTTTTCCATGGAGACGTATTGGACCGTCAGACATTAACGGGGCTTCTTCGGCTCTCCTGCACGACACCACGCAGTGCGCCAGGCTGCGGCTGGGCTGACACCGCTTTGCTGTGACTCATTATAAGAGAAGGCACAATCAGCTGGGGCAGTGAGGGAAAAAAAAAGGTTTATCAAGGATAAAGAAAACAAGTTATTCAGGGGGAAATGATCCATACCTGCTTGTTATTAAAGCCTTTAAGAATTACTCGTATAAGAAGAAAGGAATTGCATAATAAATTTAACTCCCTGGTTTGTTCTCAGAACATGAGTGATTCAGGGCAAAACTATCCTGGGAGCCAAAACACACAAGTGCTGAATGTGCTCTTCGGCAGGCCTCTTAAAGGTGTTTTTACTGAATTTAATGTTATTACTGATTCATTTGCTATCGGAAGAAAAAAAAGGTGGCAACTGTGTGAAAGTTTCATTTCTTTTGAGAAGACAGAAGATGGAATATGAATTGGAAAAGTGCCTTTGAGACCTCCCCCCCTTGCAAATCCAAAAAATGAATACAAATCTAATGACATCATTGTTAATGATAAATATATAGGCATGAGAAAGTAGTCTCAGCTTACCAGAACCAGCCCTGTTGCAGAGATTGTCATTGTATTCTTCTCCGCATCCCTTTTCAATTTTTTTTTCAACAGTTGCTGTACACTGTTATCCAGCATCCACGTTTCATCACAGAGGAGGCTGCAGTTCAGTTTTGGCTGAAGAATTCATGGTTTTCAGGGACAAGAGGGGAAGTGGTAGCACAAAATGGCGAAAAGGCAAGATAAATCTCGCAGTGCCCTCTGATCTCCATGGTCTGCTGCCTGCCAGCAGTGACCCCAAGCAGGGTGCAGATGCACACACGTGGATATACACTGCCAGTCGCTCTCTTCTCCCCTGCACTTGGCTTTGCCTTGCCAGCTGTCCTCACAGCGCAGGAAGATACTCCTTATTCCTAGGCCTGCAGGAAGGAGGGGGACGAGGGAAGGAAGAAGCGGCTGCTGCCAGGATGTGGGGGCCGTGGGGTTCTGGCAGATGCTCCTCCAACTTCCCCGCAATGACAATCTCGCTGTGCCCACCCCATCCTGAGGGACACTGTTGGTCGCAGACTAACGTGGGCAATTGCATGGGGTATGTCACACTGTATGTATCTGATGGACAAATCGCCATGGTACTTGCCTATCCATATATTATATACACAGCAACTGAGAGACGCCTGCTGCACAGTCAAGACTGGACAGAGTGGGATGAGAGACAGAAACTCATATGTAAGTGCACATGCAGTTAAAGATGTGAAAGGTTGATGCCATCTTGTTCTGGGTGCCAGAATAGTTTATTATGGTCACAGTGCTGAGGTTACATCATGTTTATATTCTAATATCCTGTTTTTAATGGCTAATGACATTCAGAAACTTTTCTCCATTCCAGATGTGTTTTCCATCCAAATGTAATTTTATTTGGAAAGTTTGAACAAGAACGGTTCTGGGTTTTTTTAATTTACTTTGAGTTTGAGGAGGATGGGAAAGTAAAATTGCTTTTAAGACCAAAAAATTATTCAGTTCTGTGCTTTGGTCATGAGCTGATGAAAAAAGGATTTGAGTCAGGCTAAATCCACCTGCTTTCTGTGGGCGCGTGCCTAGGGAGAGGCATCAGCAAGTCTTCCAACCTATGTACATTAGGGCTTCATTTGTGTACATTAACTGAGTGCGGGACAAAAAACATCTCTGCCAGAAAAACTGGAAGATGTGAGGTCAGCATGAGAAAAAAACAAGGGCTGTATGTGAAGAAGGAAAGCATGATGTGCTGTAGCTGGGGACAGTCTCTGATAGGGAGATAGGGAGGGAGGACAGAAGGGTGAATTACTCATCTCTCTGATCAAAAAGGCATTACTATGTTTTAGTTGTTTCTCATTCTTCTCACCATTTTTTTGGCAGTTGCATTGCCTCTGGGAAGGCCCTTGGCATCATTTCTTACTTTGTTCCTGTGAATGTCTTTCTGTCAGCTCGTGGTGAATGCTTCTTGCACTCCTTGACTGAGTTCCTTGCAGAGCTTCTCCAAGGGTCACAGGGGTGTCACGTAGTCATGTATTTTCTTTAGGTTGCCAGAGTCACCTGCACTGACTCATCCATCAGGGAACAGGGAACGGGCTTTTTAGCTGCTCTCTCGCGCAGTGCTACTTGCAACGTGAATACATTTTTTTTTTTACCGCAAAGGGGGCAGATAACAGTCCAGGATGCTGTGCAATTTTCAGTAAGTATGGAAAAGGCTGTGTGAGCCATTTCAGTACTTTTCTGCAGGTACTCTGTGTGTGCCATTTCCTGTTGGTGTGCTTGTTCTTAACAAAACATTGCAGGCGCTGTTTGGCAACGGGACCGATTTCACTCCTGCACTACCCAGGGCATTCCTTCTGCAGCTGACTCAAGTTTGCTTATGGTTTTAATGTCTCAAATTAAACCCTTTCTGAACATTTTCTCACTAGTATGCATGGGCTTCCTACTGCATATGGGTATCGTGCTATTTCTCAAATAGCACAATTTATTTCTAAAATGTTTATTTTTTCCCTATCAACTCCATGTGACCAGCACCAGCCATGTTCTTTGCTGTGCTTACTTATCTGACTAATCTCAACCTCTACCAATTCACTTTAGTCCAAATGTTACACAAAGCCTTCAGATGACCTGTACAGCCTCATATTTGGAGTCAGGACCACGACAACGGTTTTGCTTGTACTTGTAACCACCAGCAGCAGCAATCTTCTCTAGTTCCCTGGCAAATTACTCTAAGCCTGTGAAAAAGTGACACCTTTGGGAAATGTGATATTACAGATTGTATACTTATCTAATTAACCTTATTGTCTTTGATGCAGGAAGAAGAAAGTTAAGTTCTTTCTGACTTAGGAAGTTGTTATTTCCAGAGTCTTAATAAGTTATTTTATTTTTTTTTTGTTAGCCAATATTGCACATTTTGATATGAAATCACTTTGTTATCCTAAAGAGAAATTTAGTGATCAAGCAGTGGAAATTGGGACCTATTGGATACTCCAAGTATTTGCAAACGAACACATGGGAAGAAAGAAGCAGCGTCACCTAACAGTCTTATTAGATGGCTTTTAATCAGTGTTTTTCCAGAGTACCGTTTGTCCCTGGTGCATAGTTATACAACCAGTTATACGGTTTACGGTGGAAAGAAACTTGCCCTTTTGAAATCCCCAAGTGAAAGGTGAGGCAAGAGGTAGGTGTAGAGATCTAACCGGGAGACCATGGTACATCGAGGAGTGAGTGATCCAGGTAGTCGTCATCCTCAGTAGGCACCGACCTGTGCTGTGCTGCACTGAGCTGCCTGTGTTGTGCTGCACAAACCCTTTGGCTGCAGGACAGACCCCACCAGCTCCCGGCAATGGAGGAGCCTGCAGGCAGCTCCCCCTCGGTAGCGGTGATTACCCCTCCCGCATGGCCTTGCCTTTACCTAACAGTGCAGTGAGAAGTCCTCATGGGAGCATCATTTCTGTTTAACCGTAGAAATGATGAATGGAGCTGTTTTCTTGTAAGAAAAGCCTGCAATAGCTCAAATGACTGAAATGATGGAATCTCTTCTATGGGTGGGGTCTGCCCAGCATTGCTGAACATGGATCGGAGCCTGTTTGATGCTGCACCACCTGTGGTCCCCACCATCTAAAGGGATATAAGATTGTCTATGCTATTCTCTCCTTACAGTCTTAGTTCTAATAAGTAGCACTTTAAACGATACCTTTCAGAGTCTGAGTGCCTTTCTTACTGGAATCATAATAGGCCAGTACATCTTGTTGCCAAACCTCAGTACAAAGCAGAATTGCTGTACAGACCTCTATGTGCATCAAGATAACTTTTGATAAGACTGGTTATTGATAGGACCAAAATATTTCTCAGTTTTAGCAGACCCTGTTGTGCTGATTCCAGAAATAACAAATTTAGGAGAGGTGACTGCTGTAAGAAAACAGGAGTGAATTGGTAAGTAGTTTAATGTAGGAGATTCAAAACCTACAGATGAAGGACAAGGTCAGACTATATCAGATCAGCTTTTATGTAGGATTAAAAGGGGGAAATAGATAGAAATTTTGTGTTCCTTCAAAGATATCAGCTATTACTGTCCATTCTGGGAGTGACTCCTTTATGTGACATGCAACACTTCAAGAAAGAGTTATTCATGAAGTGGCTAACTGTGTCATGCTGGTGTTACACAGCTAGTGATAAAAAATGGGAAAACGGTCCTTACAAACATCAGACCATTTGCAAACCTAGTGGCAGGGAAATGGGAAAGTTTTAATGCAATGGAGACACCTTCAACATCTGTTGGAATCATGTGAAGAACTCCAGAGGGATCCCTTCTCAATATCTGAAGACACTGAGGGCTGGAACATCACAATGCAGTTCACTTCAGGACCTGGAACAAATTTAATTTATAGCAAACAACAGTGCTGAAGGGCAAACAGTGCAAAAAAATTAACTGTCACTCACTAATCTCCGGTCACCATAAATGCCATGGGAAATCAAGCATGCACTGAGCCTGAGGTCTGTGCACACTAAGGCTCTGGAGTGACTCATGGGATGAATTCATCCCATTTGCTTGCAGCACTCTGAAAGACTGAAGAGATTGACTGGTAAGGATCAAAGCTTTTGAAGATGGCAAACTTGGACAAAATCAAGTATTTGATAAAAGATCTGGGGATCTGGCTACAGATTGCCTGCTATAAACAGGCGTATGTACACAACAGTGTCCTGCGACACTCATTAGCTTGGAGCTGCACCTGTGGAACACAAAAATGGACATATTTAGCGTTAAAAGCAAGGTGTGCAGGTGAGACGTGAAAATCAACTGTGGTGTGTGGCTTGTAGCAGCAGCAGGAATGGGCACCAATCTCAGTTATGAGTGTAGCTGTGCTGACAGAGATATGACTCATACGGTTCAGTGCAGCTCAGGAATGATTATCAGTGATCTGACTAACAGTTCGTCATAGGAGAGGATCAGAATTGTTTGCCAATGAGCTTGTGGGCAGCAGTAGTGGAGCATCTTCACTGTTACACCTCTTTGTGTTTCAAGAGACCTTTTCAGTTCAGCGTAGCTGCAAGTGTGAAGTATGCGATACCAATTTTTACTTGTTTTACCTCTCCAAAAAGGAACATATGACAAAGGAGAATACAACTCCATTAGGGAAAATGTCTTTGCCTGTGAGTTCATTGGGAATGACTTGAAAGGGCTGCTCTCGGAAACACCAACTGGAGATCAGCCGGTGCTGACAGCATGTGACAACTTCTCCAAGTATGAGATAGAGTAGCTACACAAGCATAAAAAACCCTGTCAGTTAGAGATACATTACATAGTCCTTGCTGGCCTTCAGCTACCTTTTTTTTTTTTTTTCTTCACTGTCTTATTTTAGGACTACAGGAACCTATGTTCCCCGCTAACTATATCTCCCTAGCTAGGTGCTCTGGCAGTCCTAACATTTCAGAAGACAAGAGAGCAGAGGAAGCGTGGTTATGGAGTCTCTGGCAGAAAGAGTATGTATTGGTGTTGAAAAGAAAATAATGGCATGAACACCCAGGACACAGAACAAATATGGTTAAGCAGCCAGAGAAAAGCAGAGGGAAAAACATCCTAGAATACTCCTTTTACTGTTCTTTTATGTACCTGGCATAGTTGCTATGAATCCAAAAGCTTGGAGTCAGAAAAACAGAGCCTGCTGTTTTCGGCATATTGAAAACTAGCATGCAAATTACCTAGAAGTGAGAACAGCCAGTAAAAAGAAAACTGAATGGTTGGAGGAACATGAAAGAAAATTTAGAAATATTCTGATAAGTTCTACATATTCTAATAAGTTTTATTGCATTGGTTGTAACAGAGCAATTTGCAGCGAAGAGGTAACTGCTGCTTTACCACCTGCACCTCAACTGGCTGCAGGCTGTAGGGCTATCTCAGAGGACAGACCTGGCTCTGCAACCAGGAGACCTGTGACCACTGATAGTACAGATGCGTATTTGAACAGTGACTTTGAGGCTGAAGTTAAGGCGTGAGCATGTATGCTGCTTAGGAATACCGTATAAACAGACGAACATGTGAATTCCTAGGCGTTAAAGGAGTGGTAAAGGCTTATTAAAGCTGTCTGGATCGGAAGGAGTTACAATGTTCCATGCAGACAGCACAAATAAGTGCTAATAGTTTTAAGTTCTGGGTGGTTTTAAGTTGACTTGCTGTCTTCTAGGTTATAACCTGCCTGAATTTGCCGGTGTTAGTACTTGTGTTGTCACTCTAAGTCAAATGATACCTGTTTATGAGTATTAGAGTATCCTTATAGGAGATGAACTGCTTGGTTTTCCTCCACGATATAGTGCCGTACGTCATAGAGCTACAAGACTGCACTGAGTCCAGTAACTCTGTATGTTTGTATGTGGGTATGTATTTCTTCACTTAAATTTACTTCAACTGCTGCTTGATGCTCTTTTGGGAAAACAGAATAAATGGTGCAATATATTCAGATGTTGCATCCTGATTTTTGTATGAGGCTACGGCTTTTAGAACTCCTATCAGCATGTTTGATATTAAGATAGACTTTACAAACAAGAGTTCCATTGATTTAGATTAAATCGTGGTGACTGGTATGCCCCGCCTCTTGTTCTGATCTTTGCAGAAATATGAATTAAATTACATTTGGAAATGGTTCCAGAACCACAGCCATGCACATTTCAATATTTCCTCAACTAATTGTGGGGTTTTTTAAAGTTTATTGCTGAGTTTCTTAGAGTGGAAATGTCCCACCAGATATCCCAGGAGGATTCTCTCTCTGTGGGCAGGCTATGCTCATAGAGTAAGCAAAAGTTGTTCCCATCTCGTAACATTGTTTCTGCCCATTTTTTTCTAGCCAGGATATGTTGTTTTTTTATTCTTTTTGTTGAGGCTTTCACTGGTAGACAAGAGAAATTCCTGGTAAACAGGAGGGTGCAGCAGCTGGCTACAGCAGAGGCTTCAAAGTGGGCAAAAAATCAAGCCCCTTTTTGTAAAAGTGACATTGGCTACCAGGACAAGCACAAACGCTGGGCAATCAACAGTGTTCAAGGAATCGTGGCACCTTGTGCACAGAAATACCGATCTATGCAAAGCTTTTCTGATGGCACAGGAGCCAGCAACAGCTTGCAGGTTTGTGGAACAAGCTCCAGAGATGGATGCCAGCAACAACTAATTGCCTTCTGCAAATAAAAAGGGGCAGCAAAAGGGGCATAGTATCTTAGAAAATCACCTGAAGTCTTAAAAATAATTGGCTTCAGTTTGATAATGTGGCTAGGTTATTTCCTTGAATTATTTCTTCTGCTATCGTTTTGAGAAAAACAAGAATGACTCAATCCCCTAGCATCTTACATGTGTCTTAGTCATTGTCAATCACAAAAAAAGTTACAGTCTGGTTCTCAAGTTGAATTGAAACACTTCCTGAGAGAATGGGTATACTTGATGCAATGCTGAGTCATTCTCAGCTGCTCACCATTATTAGGTATTCAGCATTGCTAAATTGATACAATTAATTTTCCTGAAGTCCCATAAAAGTCTCTTTATCCTCCTGACAGTATTATTCCTTTTCTTTTTATTATGGTAGTCAGTGTGCTGCTAAAACAAAGACAAGCCAGCTTTTTTCTTGCTTTTTTATTTGAATCTCACAGAGCAATTTTTGCTCTCATTTTTTTTCATTTATTTGTGAATCACTGCATCTTTCAGAATATGAATCTGTAGAACATCATGCTCTTAGGTATAAAGTGAAAGGAAAAAAACCCTCAGCCATCTCCTGAAAAAGTCACAGAAAAGAATCACTGGAGAGGCTGACCTACATACCACGCAGTGTCCCTTAAACAAAATAGAGTTTGAATACTTTCCGTGGATTACTGAGGCAGGTATTACCATTGAAGATAGGACACAGAGAAATAGCCCAGAATACTTTTCATTTAATATTTTGTTCTTCAGTTCACATCACCAATACAAATGTTTAAAATTTATTACTTACTCCCTCCATTTGCCTATTTGCACACTACTTTTTTTTTTTTTTAAAATACTGCCTCTATATAATTTTTGGGCTTGGGTAATTTCAATATATAAAAGAACAGTTTGACAAAAGCCAGATCTGAAACTTGCCCCTAAATCACCTCTGGAGAAAAGCATGGTCACTGTGGATCTTCTCTCCAGCCAGAGGAACCGGGTGAGGCATGCGCCTTGATCCTGGAGTTCAAGATGCTGCGACTCTGTCTGACAAAAGCAGAAAGCAGGTTTCAGAAAGGAATGCTGGGCCTGGCTTGTTAGATCTGCCTTAGCTTATCTCAGCTGCCAGTTGGATTTACCGGTAGAGACTGATTTCAGGGGAGGCGGATCCCAAAATGTGGCTGGCCTCGTTGGCTACATCAGCAGGCAACGAGCTCTGTACATGACTAGCACAATGTAGGGATCCCGGCTGTTAAAGGTCTATGGGAAGAGGTTTCTTGAGGGAGCAGATATTATATTTTGCACTCCCTGAAAGATCTTTCCAGACTTCTTTCCTGTAAAGTACAATTTCAAGCTGAAGGCAAACAACTTCCGTCCTTCTCCCTCTGAAAAACAATTCCTATTAAACCATGGAAAGCTATTGTGAAGTCCTTACCAGGGTGGAAAATTTGTACTCTCTCATAGTGCATTTCACACAAATAAAAAAAACATTCCCCTACTCTAGGAGCTGCTAACAGCAAAAAATGAAAAGACTTTCCAGATTTTCAGCCCCTTAACAGGAAACAGTAATAAACTTTCCAAGAGAAAAAGGAATACCTCTGCTAACTGCAAAGGCATGTCTTCTCCAGAAATGTCACCTTCTTTTCCTCTCTCAGCCCATTCACTTTCCTCAGTTTGCTTCCTTGACCTCCACTCCTGCGGCTTGAACCCTGCAAATTTCCAGGTCCAGGCTAAAATAAAGTTTGGAGCTATGATACTATGACTGGTGAACTAGAAACCACATTTTTCTCATGAATGATGCAGAATTTGCTTTTAGGAGTCATCACCTGTGTAGAAGCTTGAGTCAATGCAGACAGTGAGCATCAGTGGTTCCAAGAAACAGCGTAATGTGTATTGCAAAAGGGATCCCAGAAAGAATGGTGGTTTTCTCGTATGTAGACTGTCATAGTCTGTTCAAACCAACAAAGAAGCAAATGGCATGACAGCAGCAATCATTTTGACTAGAGCATCTCCCTGACACCTTTCTTCTGTCTAATGCTGTGCCAAGAACCTATTTTCAAACACAGCTTAAATATTGTCACAACCCTTGATTGTGTGGGACTTTCCCCACGTCAGATCATAGCTTGCAGGGCCCTTAATAGCTTCCCTTGACTCACTTTGGAAGATAAACAGGGGTGGAATTTAATATAAGTAATCTGAATTGAGTAGATCTGAAGTGAAAAGAGCCCCAGACTCCTCACTTTCCCCAGTGTAAGACGCTGGATAGTTATTACTGTGTTTTCCTATTTATTTTATTAGAAAAAATACTAAAAATGTGGGTAGTTTAGAAAGTTTTTTACAGCAAGTTTTGGATAGCAGTGGTGTTTAAATACTTTTAATGAGAGATTTGCCTTGAGCATATAAAATTACTGAATTTCACTTAATTAGTTCATCAGAACTTTCTAATGTTTTTGTATTTTAGAGATGGATTTGAAACTCAGTAAATGTGAGTCTGCAGTTCTCTTAGGAAAACTGGTGAGGTCTGTAAACTTTTAGACATATCTGTGCTGCAAAAACATGAACCTGATCTTGATTTTCTTGTTCTCAGTGGTCTGTGGGACTTTTGGTGATTTTTCCCTTCTAAGGAAGGCTGCTGCTTTTGTAGAAGACTGCAATGGATTTGTGATATGGATACACAGTCAGTAGTAACCAAAGGGAGAATTTCAGAAGCTTTTGCTTCAAGCAGGAGGGATTTTTACAGCTGAAACCCTCTTATAGCACTAAGATTTGTCTGTATGAGGTAGCCGATGTCCACATAAAGACTATATAAAAACCCAACAAGCACCATTGTTATTCCAAGTTTCATGTGAGTTGGATCTTCAGTTAATGTAAATGTGCACACCCTCATTTATGGCAAAAGACCTTTAATATGTGTTGAATTTTTTAAAATTAATGATTGCAGTTCACGCTTCCTCATTTTATTATATTAAATAACCACTGGAAGTTCAACTCTACCAGTGTTGCTTCCCAAACAAGCACTTTAGTGCCATTGTGTAGAAGGCAGTTTTCGCCCTGTTTCTTTCTGCATACATGAAGTATTAACTTGCATAATTAGAGACTTCCAGAGCAAAGCTCAATAAATCTTTCCCTTTTTGCTAGTTCTGCTTTGGGGGATGACACTGTTGGTGCTCTGCTGCCAAAACTTCACATGAAAAAGAGAAAAAAAAAAATCAATTTCCACAACTAATTGGTGGACTACTGAAGGACTTTGTTTCATATCTGTGCTGACACCTTGAGGGTAACCAAAGCCACTTGCTTTATATTTGAAAACCTAGACTAAGTCATATTCATGTTCTGTCAATTTGTCAAAAGAGAGAATAAAAATCATCAGCAAAAGCAGGAAATGTTAGATGGAGGCTTAAATTACCCTCTGTGCCCAAGTGCTGATTTTTAGTCATACCAAGGGCAGGCTTGGAAAGCTAGTTGAGTTTTTCTAAAAGCAGACAAAGGAGGGAGGAGGGCCACTGATTATAATCCTCATCTGACACAGAAAAATCTGGATTCAATTTCTTGCTCTGCCATAACCCCAAAACCTCCAATGATCCTAGAATGATTTTTTCTGAGAATTAAGGAGCATCCAAACCATTTGCTTCTGCAAATGCAAATGTCTTCTCTTGATCTTGTCTGTTCTGAGATAAATTCACTGTAAAACTGTGTTCTGATATGCATTTTAGAAGTTTTTTACATCAGCACTGTATATAAGCAAAATGAAATTACTTTGTGGATTGAGTCTTTCTAGCAACTAGGCAAGAACATGGGGTCCTATATGCTTTTATCATTTTGCCAAGTCTGTGTGAAGGACAGGCAGAATTGCAGCCTCTGTGCTAAATGTGGAACAGGAATTGTTCTCCATCTATTACCTCAAAAGGGACAGAGGAGAATGGAGAGCAGCAGGAAGAGGCCTTAGCACCAGGCTTTTTTGGCTGCCCATAGAAAGGGAAATGTGCCACAGCATTTCTATATGGGACTTGTACTCCTCCTCTCCTAAACAGAAATTGTAGGTTTCTCCTGGGTTGGTAAGGTGCCTGTTGCCCCATTGAAGGTCCCTGCCTATGAGAAACAATTTAGTCCTCCAGTTACCTTTGAAAAGAAATGACATATGTCAATATTTAGATAGAATGATTTTTTTCTGCATGTGTATGAATTGCGTATGTATGCAATATATATTGACCAATATATATTTATACCACTGCAGGTTGGAACAGCAAAAAGACCAGGATTTTCTTTACACTGTATCTGGACGTGTTGATTTGCAATGAGGTACATCTGAAGTGTCATTCTGATCACCACCAACAAGTATCCACAATTTGCCTTTCGATTAGAGCAAATTTCTTAGACATTTTAGATTCTCAGGAGTCTGGAGGTGCCAAGCTCTTGGACTGACTCTGGAGAGTGCTGGTGGCCCTGGAGCACCGCAGAAACCAGGGCTAGCCAACCTAGCTGAGGCATGCAAGGTGCTGTAGCAATTTTGTTTTTTGATGTAACCATTAATGACCAGTTAAGTGATCATGAAGATTGTCCTTTTTTTCTCCATTTTACTACCCATGATAACATTGCCACACTGTGCTGGGGATGGGCAAGCTCATGCTGGAGTGACCTGCCTGGAGACTGTAACAGGAGAAATATGACTGGACACCCATGTTGCCATCTCCCCCCGTTTGAAAGTACAACTATACCCCTGCTTTACAATACTGTTAATCCCTAGTTCCTAGCCTTTCTTCAGGCTCATACATCCAACAGCCCTGCACTGCAGTGCTTTTTATTTATTTTTTTATTTTTTGGTTTCGCTTTTGCTAAAAAGAACATAATGATCAGAATGAAAGCAATACATCAAAACTCACTCAAAATTAGATACTGTTCTCTTTTATCACACTCAGATGTTTCAGTAAAACAATGTCTTTCTGACTTTTCTGGGAATTGTCAGCTGGAGCCATCACTAGAATGACACACCATTTGCTGTTTTGTCAGACCTGCAAGCTGTTGCAGAAGTTAAATTCTTTTTTGGCCCTTAGGGAGCTTTAACATATCTGCATTAGAGAGGAAGACACTGACACAGTTTCAATTTGTTAGCCCGCTGCCGTGTTTTCACAGACTAAACACCAAGTGAAAAGACCATCTAGTTTTGGGGCTGTTTCTCCTGCTCTGTGTCTATCATGTATCAGAGTGCCTTTGCAGACTCAGTAAAACTCCATCTAGCATGCCATTCCTCAGCAATCAACGCTCATTCCTAACACATGTGCTTGGATTTGGCTTTAATCCGTCTCTGCTTCATCCGTATTTATCAATATTTAAGAAATTCAAGTGTCAACTAGTCGCATACTCTAGCATGTCTGCAGTATTGACTTGATAATCTGAAACTTTTAGGAAAAAGCAACAGTGAAATAAAATAACCCAGATATATTTAGATCTGACAAACACACTGTGACTAACTGTGCCTGTCGGCTTAGCCATGTCATTTTATACCTTAGGTTTCCTAGTGTCTGTTTAAAAAAACAGCCATATTTTAATGAAAAAAAACTTCCTAAGATGAATAGTCAAAAAAATATTAAATTGCAGCAGCATGTATTTTTAAATCTGTATTTGCAACATTACAAAGATAGACTAAAGCCATTATTGTCCACAGAAGGTTAAGAAGAATAAGCATTCTGTAATGATGTAACTGTGTCTATTAACTGAAATTTAGGATAATATTTGGCTTTTTAATGTGAAAACTGATTTATCTGGTGTTCAAAAATCCAGTAAATTCTTATAATGAAAATTAGTAATAAATATTATAATTCACTAAGTCGTGATGTGGTAAATTTAAAAAGCGTGTAGTGCCACAGTAGTTGTTGTCCAGAGTGAGATATCTTTTGGTTTTGAAGGTGACAACCAGTCCACAAAGCAAATGAATCACAGGGACACATTTTCTGAGATGACCAGTATAATCTCAGATTAAATCCTGAGGATAAAGTAATTCAAATGCCAAATGCAGATCACCCTTCAGGTTTTGTAATAGTCTTGTGATAATATTTTTTTTCTAATCAGTGTAATTTGAGAGGTCGGTCTTCTAAAGTTTAGCTATCTCAAAGGAGTTCACAGTCAGTATTAAAACAGCAATTAAAACAATTTATAAACACTGATGACTTGGGTGGATTTTCACTTACATTCTAGAGATAAAATTATCTCTGTGCCATTCACAGTGTTTTGAAGCATCCCACCTCTAGTGAGAATAAGCTGAAAGAACGGACAAATAGTATCTGTCAGAGGAAATATACACTACAGCATGTGCACGTTTCCGAGGTTATATGAAGACCATATAAGATTAGCACTTTTATCAGAGCTACAATCTACTTGTTAAAAGGATATAGACTTGTTGAATTGCTATTAATACTCAGGACAGATGGAGCTTCTGCAATTCAAACTGTTACAAACCTTTAGAACCAATTTCTGGGCTCACAGGATTTGCAGAGATGTAAGTCTATGAACTTTTGTCTCTTTTTTTGGTTTGTTTTCCACTAAATACTTTTTCAATTTTCCTAAAGTGCAGCCTGTGTTTTGTATTAGGACATGGTGATCCATCCAAATGTTGTACTGGCAAAGCAGATGTGCTGTTACCTCTAGAGCATATATGGAATTTCTTAGGAACTTTAAGAGTCATCTACTTCCCCATTCACTCAATGTGAAATACTAGCTATGAATATTTCTCCAGTGAAGGTCTAAAGTCATGAACTACGGTCTTCTTTTCTGCAGATGAACTTGGGTGTCACAGAAAGAACACGAGGCATTATCCCAGAATATGCACAGCTTCTTTTAACCAGTTCTGTGGGATTCTTCTCCTTTTTATTTCTCGTTATCTTTCAAAGTTCAGCTGAAGTTGGCATGATTAAAACATTAATGTTTCAGAGCCCTTAAAACATGGAAGACTCAATGCTAAACAGTGAAGTCCTTAAAAAAGATATTTGTTAAATAGGCTTTTAAGGTTAAATTAAAGTTTCTATATACATAGCAAAGTTAAGATACCTTAATAAAATAAAGCAGTTAGAGGATTTACACCAGTAAGAGGTATAGTTGGAATGTGGCAGGCAGCTTCATGATAGAATCTCTTTTTACGTTATTTCAACCTTTATATTGGTACTATTCCACCTGTTTGTATCTTCACAATAAACCTACCTCTCTGCTGATTTGTGATAACAAAAGGAGCAATAAAAGCTAAGACATAATCTGGTTTTGCTTTTTTGTTTTTATTGGTTTTGATTTCTTTCCCATAAAGGTTTTTTTAATTTATTTGCCTTTCTGAAAACTACCTCTCTCAAATCTTTAATGCACTACAAATCTTGCTTTTAAAAGGTCCCCTTAAAAATTTTTTAAACCTTCCATTCACATGAAGCCAGCAGAATGGGAAGGGCTGGCTTCTTGGTGAAGCACAGTCCCTCCTTTCTGTGATGGGACCCTGATGTACTGTCCTGACTCAGAACATTTGCCTGGTGTGACCAACTACTTCTTTTTCATGATGGAGATATACAGTAATCTGAAACGATGTCGGGTCATCCCTGCAGCTGCGGGAAATGTTCATTTCCAAGTAATTTGCTCTGCTCCGCCAACAACACACAGTGACTGCTCACAACAATGGGAAGTAATTAGGATTTGAAATTAATGGATTTCCCTGTTACCTCAAAGTGGAGTTCTGCTTCTAGCCTTTGATAGAACTGCTTTATTATCAAGCTTCTGACTGCTCAATGCAGCTAGTGTCTCAGACTGGATGCTGTCAGAGACCTCTGAATTTTATTAATGATTGAATAACTAATCAATTGAAAATGCTGTAGACCTTGCAGATTTTTAAATTAATCACATTTCCCTTAGAAGACTTCTGCCCTCTTTTTCTGATTGCAGATAGAATATATTTCAGCTGAGACATTTTCCTACTGATTTGATTTCTACGGGATATTTTTTCTGCTGCTCTGAAAATCAATTACTTGGATGACATAATAGGCCCCCATTAATCTGTATGGAGCACAGTACAATCTGTTTCATTTCAAGCCAAGGAGGCCCAACTGATATAAATTATGGAGTCACACAGTTTGTTGCTATTTATAAAATTAGTCACCTGCAGCATCATCCTGGATGAAGTCCAGTGGATGAAACAATGTTGGAACACTCCTATCAACACTTAAAATATATAGGACATGGTGTCTCCCTTTTGCATTTGCAAGTTGCACATCTCTTACTTTGAGGATGGGAAATCCCTTTCCATTCATTCTGAACCAAAAATAAAAAGACAATAAAAGCATTTTAAAAATTAGATTTTTTTTTCCCCCTAGCAAAATTTTATATCTTTCTGTTCCCCTTAGTTACTGAAAATGACAAAATTGCAATCACAAACTTGGAGTATGAATATAAAAATTTTGCAGGCCTTAAGGGTCAGAAGAAAAGTAATTCTACTTTTCTTTTGTTGTCCAAATTCTGTCTATCATATCATCCAACCTGTACAAACCAAGAAAAAAACATCCTCAGAACGTGGTGGGATTAATCTAGTATATTCTATAATCTAGTATATATAGAATTCTGTTTACACACAGTAATCATGATTTATGTTTCTATGTTGTTTTGTTAACAAAAAAAGTTATGTCTTTCTCCCACCTAATTTTCTGTAGACAAGATGGAAGAGAGAAAGATTTTGCTGTTTTCTATTGCTCATGATGACTATTGCCATTCGTAGATTTGTTTTTCTAAAAGGAGTATACACAGTGCTATCACAACGAGATCTGATGCAGCGTTAACAGTTACAAGCCAATGTAAAGCCAGATTAATTTTCATTCAGTGATGTTAAATTTACATTATCTGTGAAAACAGAATTTGTCCAACATGCTTCTTATGTAACACAGAAGTTCTTTCCCTCTTAGTATCTATTTGACCTTATAAGGCAGAAGATACTTGGTGCCACTAACAGGTGCCACTTTTACTGGGCATGAATCAGTTAAGCAGCGCCATGCTAAAGTTATTAACATTAAAAAGGTTTGTCAGCTGCTTTAGTTCAAAGCAATGCAGCTTAAATGTCAAATGTGTATGTGTGTATATATATTTTTATACACATATTTTTACATCTATAATTTAGAAACAGCTTACTGTAGCCTTGCACAACACAGAGCTGAAAAGTCAACTGATGATGCAGACATCACTGGACTTGTTTTAATGAACTTATTGAATGCATGGTGATTCTCAGTGTCAGAGTGTGATTGTAAGGGTTTGGGATGTGTCCAACTGATTCCTGGCAGCAAAGCATTGATTCTCATTTGACTTGGTTTACTACTCGCTGTGAACAAGCAATACCTCCTGTCAAGAAAAAGGGGGTTCTTGTCAGAGAAAGTTACTTTATCATTAATTTTGCTTAAGTGACTTAAAAAACTAAACCTAAAACCTCCTAAAAATTTTAAGTGACTTACCTCCAACAGTCAACGAGTGTTCTTAGAAGTCTGAAACACAATGATGAGCTGACACCATTTTGATTGAGACCCTAATTTATGTACTATCACATTGCTAATCTAGTCCAAGATCTTTTCTTCAACTGTGGCTGGTGCCACTATTTGGAAATGACTAATCGATGGAGTATTAGTTCATGCTTGAGCCACAAAAAATAAATGGGTTAAAAATTCAGGCCAGATCAAGTCAAAGCAATATTCTCAGTGGAACAAAGAAGCAACAAAGAAGGTCAAACAAGTATAATTAATTTTGCATTTAAGTATAATTAAGTCTTTGCATTTACCTGAAATATTTCAGGGTAACCTGAAATTTCAGCTTTTCAGAGGGCTTTGTTTTTAGGTTATTTAACATTTTCAGATAAAAAACAGACAGCATTTTAAAAATAAAATTTCAGAACAAAATGCTTAAATTGTTCTTTGGCAAATACCTGAACTAAAGGAATTTCTGAAACAATTAACCGCATTAAAAATTCAGACCAATTAAATGATATTCTATTCTAATAAACATGTATCCAATTGTGTATTAAATCTGTAAATCATTCCAAAGTAATTTTCTGTATGTAAATAATGTGGATTTTTTTGTTTGTTTATTTTTGCCCATCTTTATGAATATTCCCAAAATGGTACATACAGAATTATCTGACGATGGAGAGAGCATTTTCTTAGATCACGTTTTCCAGATATTGGTTTATGACCAGAAATATTCAAAATTGTCCCTTGTTTTGTGTCTTCCTCTTTGAAACCTTCAAATTTTAGCTACTTGTAGACCCCTCCTACTTTGAGCAGGAGATTTGACTAGAGATGTCCTGAGGTCCCTTCTGACCTGAACAGTGTTATTGTTCTATCTGTATCATCAATAACAGTAAATACTTTTTTCAAGTTCCCTTTTTCTGGAGTATACCATCTTCTCCATGACTGAGGGAATAAGACAGAAATATTTTACCCATTCCAATAAAAGGTTCTTCACAACCCAAATTCTTTACTTATATACAGAACTAACATATCAGATAGCAACAGAAATTCATTTATCAGTGTGCCTGAACTCAGACATGTCAGGCTACCATGAGGAACAACAAAATCGTTCATCTTGCTGGCCTGTTCACTCAGCTTTAGGCTTATCCAGCAGGGACATCAGTGTAGTTTGAAGATTCACAAATGTTGAGGTAACAACAGCAATTCCAGTGAAAAGCCACCAACTTTTGCTGTGTACCAACAACACCACCATTCTGCTCTGGTCACGTTAGCATGATCGAGAGAGAGAGTAAAAGGGACATCTCATCTATTTTGTACCACTTTTAGGAAGGAGATGTGATTCTGTCTCCATTGCCCAGAAGGAGCCTGCATAGTTACTGTAGCCCAGGCAACTAACACTTAACGTTGCCAAAGCTAGGCTGTGTGGGTCTCATCCTCTGTTACTATTGTGAAGACAAAATTGGAAATCTGGGGTTTAAAGATTTAATTGAACATCACCAAAATCTTGGACAGCCATAAAATATTTTTGTAAAATCTCCCTGATTAAGGCATCTTAGAGACACTTACCCTAATCCAAGACCACAAGCAAAATCTCTACTCTAGAATGGCCATACACTGTGACCTCCAAAGCTTTCCAGATATCTTTAAAGATTTTATTTCTACTAGCATTTTCAAGTTGTAACTGAGATGAAATTATAAAGTCGTAAATCCTCCTTAACCAAAGGAAATAAAATGTTTTCAGGTTATCACGATTTAAATATTGGTGTGATAGTTTTACTGTTAAGGTCATATTTGTTTGCCTGTGAAGGCATTAAGGTCCATCTATTGTTAAGAAGAAGAAACTTAGTGCCTATTCATGAGAAGAGTGGGGAAAAAAAAGAAAAGATGAGGGAATTAGATCAACTAGTTTAACTTTAATTCACAGAATAAATTTGGAAAAGCCTGCAGCTCCTAGAAAACAACAGGGAGAGGAGCAGAAGCCAAAGTAGAATTGCCAAGAACAAATCAGAGCAAATGAAACTCACTCTTTCAATAAACACGTAACAGGTCTTGTGGATAGATGAGAAGCAGAAGAACTCATGTATCTTTAGTCAAGCAAAGTTTTTGACACAGTCTCAGTTGGTATTCTCAGATCCAAGCTAGGAAAAACATGGCCTTTATTCTGTGGGCACAAACATGATTAGATAACCATACCATAGAGAAGTTAATAAAGTCTAATTATGCTCAGGGTTCTGTGGGGGGTCTGTCTTAGATCTGCTTCTCTTCAAGGTTTGCATTAGCAAAACAGATGGTGGAATAGTCAGAATGCTCATTAGTTTTGCATATGACACAGTGATAGGAAGGACCCCAAATGTGTTGGAAGATAACAGTAAAAATAAAAATCTGGAGAAATGGACTGGAAACATAGGATATAACTCAACCTAGACAAGGGATGAGGGCAAGGTTAGGAGACAAGGGCAAGATACTACAGGAAAAATCATTGATACAAATTCAGGATGGGAAACACTAGGAAGCAAGTTCTTCAGAAAGATCTTAAGTTTATAGTGGATCACAAACTAGGTCTGACCAACAATGTTAGATCCTTTTGAAAAGATAAATAACCTGCTCACGGTATACAAAGAGGAATATAGCCTACAACATGCACATTGTGATCAGAGGTGGTGAAGTCATGAGCTAGGAGGTAAGACTGGAAGAATGGATATTATCAAGCCTGAAATAAAAAAAAACAGAGAAGGATGTTGGTGACAAGAAAGTTTAATAATCTTAAGCCTTTCCTGTCATTGCAAAAGGGAAACAATACTGTTCTCTGTATCCACAATGAATGAGACGAGAAGTAAGATGGTTAAATTGACACAAAAAAGATTAAAGTAATTATAAATGTTTTCTAATAATAAAGTTAATTGAGCATGAGAACACATAGATTAGGAAGACCAGATACTCTGTCACTGGAAGTCTTTAATGAAAGTTTAGTTATACATCTTTCAGAAATGACATCAATATTTTGAATCCTCTTTAGAGCATTGGGATGGATGAAATTGGTTTGTGTTTTTGAGTTTGCTGGGGGTCCACAGCACAGTAGGTAAAATAAGGACTGTATTTTTCTCATGTGCATTATTGTAAATCTGAATTTTACTTATCTGGTGAGACAGTATTGGACATTAGTGCATCATTTTGGTAAGGTTGGACACTTATATTTTAGTGTTTTTGGTTTGATTTCAGAAATTTTCTTTTTGCTTAATTGAGACAGAACTGAAGTTGGACATTATAACTTACCTTAGTAGCAGCAGCTGCCCATCACTGCTAGTTCTTGACTCTTCTCTTAGAAGTGTTTTTCCATAAGTATAGCTATTAGCACTGGTGCATACTGCTGTGTGTGGTCTGTTGGGTTTTATACTTATTCTAATTGTTTGTGCAGCATCCAAATATGGTGTCCAAAGGACAAGAGTAATTAAAAAAATGTAATCATACGAACACTGCTCTTTATAGTTATGTATAACTACAAAGATATTGGCTAAAAATTAGTAAGAATTTTATCTCTGGAATGTGCATAAGTGACTTTGATGACTTTAGAGACATTAGAGGCACTAAAATACCTCTCTGTTCTGTAACTGCAGCACAGTTCTCCCTGTAACATCCTTCTTCCATGGGGTCCAGGACTAATGAAACCATGGGCTTGTGCCTTGTAGTTGATCACCTCTTTAAGCAAATTAATACTAAGGTTGCAGTGGAAGCTCATGCTCTGTCTTTCACTTGGATGAGGACCCTGACTTAATAAGCAAGTTCTTGAGAACTCCATAGGGCATGTTGCCTGACTAATGCTTTCCCAAATTTGGGGCATCCTGAAAGTTTTCCTTTGTTTGGGTACCCTTGTGCCTAACACAGGGCAAACTCATGCTGCAGCCTTTCCCTCAGTGGAGCGTTATCTAAATTCCTCACTCAGTCGGGCCTTTTGTTTTTTTCTGTCTTGAAACTTGCAAGACAGGGTGTACAAGTCAAGTATGTACCAGAATGCATTAAGGACTTCCCTGTATTATTATCAGACTGCAAACTTCCCAGTAATATGATAGCCTTAGTCTCCCCCAAACCATCTATACCACCCTGTCAAAATACACTCAACACCTCACTTCTGTTCCTATACAGATTAACCTCAGTTCTCTCCCTTTTCCTCTATTCACCATCATAATACTTGTTCCTTCCTGTATTCCTTACTTACATTTGTTTAGCCTGGAGGCTGGCCAAGAGATGAAATCTGCTCTGGCTAGTCCAGACCCATGTGCTTGTGAAATGGTCAGGCTGGTGCTTCACTTGCCTGGGTAAATGGCTGGTGCCTTTTCCCTAAAGATCTGCAACACAGATTTAGCTCTGGAGCTGGCCCATGAGCTATGTGCGCTGACTGTCATAGCCACGTCTGTGGGTAAGCCTTCCTTTGCCAAGCTGGAAGAAGTTGGTCAGGGCCTGAGAAGTCTTTTTTGCATGGGACTAGGAGATAGACATCCCCCTCCTTCAGGCTGATGGCAAAAGAAATCTTTCATTGGGGAAAACAGGCCAAGTTATCCCCCTATTCCCAGTTTACATAAAACTAGTTAATCTGCTAGCTGTAGATTGCACAAAGAACCTAGTAGCAACTCTTCCCATTCCCCATGGTATAGGGAAATAGGGAAATACATATCTATTTTCCATGTCTGTACTGATGTACATCTTAATAAATAGACAGTACCTCTGCTGGGTAGAACAAGGAGAAGTCTGCTTCCACCTACCACAAGCAGCAGAAAAGGAAATGTAGAAACAAAATCCGGGATTAAAGGAAGCAGCAAAAATCACCTCAGAAATTTGATTAAATGGAAGCAATCTGAAGGTTGATTAGCAGTTTCACTGAATTGGGTATTTTTCTACCAGTGAGAACATTTTGGAGACAAAATTACTTTGGTTGAGTTTCAATGAAAAGAAAAGAAAAGAAAAGAAAAGAAAAGAAAAGAAAAGAAAAGAAAAGAAAAGAAAAGAAAAGAAAAGAAAAGAAAAGAAAAGAAAAGAAAAGAAAAGAAAAGAAAAGAAAAGAAAAGAAAAGAAAAGAAAAGAAAAGAAAAGAAAAGAAAAGAAAAGAAAAGAAAAGAAAAGAAAAGAAAAGAAAAGAAAAGAAAAGAAAAGAAAAGAAAAGAAAAGAAAAGAAAAGAAAAGAAAAGAAAAGAAAAGAGAAAAGAAAAGATGTGTTTAGACTTTGTTCACCTGATGTCTATTATTTAGTGAGTCATAAGCCTTTCATTTATAAACAGAAATGTTCTTAGAATTTGAAAGACAGAAAAATGTTTTGTGCACAACTACTTACGGAAGAAAAGCACTTGACTAAAAATATATCCCAAGCATTGTCTGAAAAACAAACTAACCCAAGGCAGTAAAATTTGCCTTAGCATGAGCTACAGAACCCTTTCAGTTTACTTCTCTTGGCACATAAACTAGGGAGCATTGTGGTATAGAAAAGGGAAGGGACTAGAGTGCTGCTTCTTTTAGCTGCACACTTCTGCCATCCTATTTGTGTTTCCTGGTCCTTTTTGCCTACGTGGATCCCATGAGCTTCTTTTAATCAAAGGGTGTGCGAGAAGCCGTGATGCTGTGCTATGTGTGTGTGTTATATTCAGTTTTTGCAAGGGATCAGTCAGGTGTGAGGAGCTCACAGTCACAGAGCACTAGTTTAGCATAAAATTTTCTGACAGACTTTGGTGTAATCTGAAGTCAAAAGAAATTTCTTGTAAATCCCTTAATCCTGAAGGACAAATTATCTCAAAATATTGCTCAGCCTTCGCCTAAGAAGGTGAAAACAAATTCCCACGATGTGTCATTTTCACATAGAGAAAGAAATAATCTCAGCCCCTGCTTTCAACCAAGTAGTTCCAATGAAATGAAGGTTGGATCAACTGCATTTCAATATGCATGTTAGGACCAAAAAGGGATCTTTGCCCAAATAATGTTCTGAACAAACAAAAAGCTGCCCAGTATTAACTTTTTTCTCCCAGAAATTTATTGATGGAAATTACTCTAGATATCATTAATATTAATTATATATAATTAATACTTTAGTACCTGGGCCTGAAATGTTTGCATCTTTTGCCCTGATGAGAAGAAGGGTTTTGTTATTTCCTGCCAGGAGCTCTGTATGCAAATTCAAGAGCAAGCAGTTCATCTCATGACATTTCCTTAAGCTCAGACAGACAAGGTGACACATAAAGCCCAGGGGCAAAGGGAAACTTGATAGCTATATAGCTGAGCTGTCGGAAGTAGTGAATTCCCTGGACCACAGGGAAAGCTTCCTGTTCTTTGTAGATGAGCCTATTATTGGAATACACTTGCCTGCAGTTAATCCTCAAAGTAATTAAATGGAAAGGAAGCAATTAAATCACTGAAAAGGAATTGCATTTGGTTCAGGAAAAATCCAGGCCTAGGAAGTATTTCAGTGATAGCTGGATGTACTCAGTGTAAACAGGTATCTTCCTGTTTGTACAGATAATTAACATTTATATGCTAAGAATATCTTGCGGTAATCAAATGAGGTTGAAAAGCAGAAATTCCCGTTATTGGGGCCTATGAAGTACCAAGCAGAGAAATGTTGATATATATTTTCCTTATGATGAGATAAAATTAAAACCCATGCCCTATACCCTAATCTTGCATAAATTAGCCTGGCACCTTGAGAGCTAGTAAAGCAATGTGCATATACATCTGCTGAGAACGTAGCTCAGCATTTCGGTAAGCACATCCCTGAGAAGGAAGACCACAAAATTGAAAGCAAAGGACATGATTCATGCAAGTCTCCAAAGAGAAAGATTAGCCAAGTTCAGAAGGAATGCGTACTTAAAATCAAGTGTCAGGGCAATGCAAAGCAAGACAGTATGTTTTAAAGATTGACAGAAATCTTTACATACAATTTTAAATGTGTTGAAAGCACTGATTGCTTTAGAATTCTCTTTTACAGTTGCTGGTTAAATTTACTAATTACTAGCAGATAGCAAATATCACTGTATTTTTAAGGTGCACCTTTTGCTCACAGTGTAAAAAGGGAAACCATATATTGCTCCAGTCTATCGGATAATTGCTGGAAAACCATCAGGAGGATCTTGGAGAGATGTACTCATCAAAGCTGTAACTGACACTTTTGTGTTTTCAGTGCTAGAAAACAGGTGGTTAAAAAGCAACTATATTAATTCAAAATCTAAAGTAGAGAATAGGGATTTTATTGTAAGAGCATAAGGAACCAGAAGAGCTTCTCTTCTCTTTTTCTTTGTCTTGCTTAAGTCTTTTATTTTTCCTTTACCCTGTTCCCTGGCACACTCTGCTGTTACACAGGATCTCATTGTTTTCACTGTTGCTGTCACCTAAGAAGCTGGAAGCTGGGCTGGCTGAAGGCAAAAGGTGCTGTTCCGATAATGAGAGAATAACTGTAAGTGAGGCAGGATAAGCTGCCTGGGAGACTAGCAGTGAATACTGGTAAATGGTGTTTGCTATGGTTGAGCAAAAGGGAGTGATGCAGAAAAAAGAGCTGACATAGTGAAAACAACAAGCTCAAAACTATACCTGTGGAAGAAGCCTAGGAAGAAGGAAGTTGGTGTTAGGAACCAAGATGAGGATATGGATGAAAGTTGTAGGTGTTTAATTGGACAAAAAAGGTCATATCTGACAGGTGATGCAGTGGCAAAGATGCAACCTTTTTGCTCAGATAAAGATAAATCTGAGCTGAAAAACGTGTCTGGATTATTGATCTGAGACACAAGCATTTGCTGCTGGGGAAGGGAGATGGGAGTGAGGATTTGGGGAGAACAGGAATACTGACTGACCTTTGGCAGCAAATGTTACATACAATCATCTTCGTTACTTAAAGTATTTCACTAGCTGGCAAGAAAACAATGTCATTATGTGTTACATATGAAGGACCAAACTTTACTTTGGAGTACACATTGGTGTGCTCCTATTGTTATGAACCCAGACCCAAAACAAGCCCTTACTGTAGCCAGATCTAGAATGTTCCTTTTTATATTCTATCAGTCTTTACTTTGCTTCAGTCTCTCTCCTGTTCTCAGAGAATCAAATGCAAGATGTCAATCAGCTACTTTATAATTTCCTTCAAGACCAGGCCCCCAACCTATACATCTTCATTGTTATAATATAGATAGTACAGTACTTGGATGCTTAGTTCCCCATAAACTACTGCCTACCTGTGTCAGACATTTATAGAAGGTAATTTTAATGTTCAGATTGCATGATGCAGAATTTGTTCAAGTGTGACTTATTAGCATATTAAATAATTCAGTCATGTAGTTCTCACTGTGTAATATTCACTTGAATTCTTACAGACTTCTCTGGTAAGACGAGTATAATTGCAGTTTGTGTGATACTTCCAGAAAGGTCCAATTTTTGGTACTCACCTAAGAGTAGTCACTGGGGTTAACATTTTTGGTGTTCAACACTGCCATGGGCTGTTTTATTTTGTTTTCTGTTCAGATGTTTGCAAAAGGGACTATGTCTGCAGGAAATCAGGTTCTTCAGCCCATGCTAGAAAGATTCTTTCTCAGGAGCATTCGGCTTCTTGTCTTTGAGGCAAGGATTAGCTATGGGGCAGCAGGCAACCTCGGTATGAAGAATCTACTTTCAGCTCTCTGTGATCTTTGCCAAGCTGGAATGTTTCAGAAAATTTTCTGTTTGTTCAGTAGAGACTACTGAGACTTTAATGAACAAGCCCCATTCCTCCCCCATGCCATCTGCAGCAACATGCTAGAAATCCACTGAACTGCCAGAAAATTATGCTCCTTGTGTAAATGCAGGTACTACAGCTGCCTACCATGGCTCAGTGGGATGCTGGGCATAAGTGACGGGGGGAGAAGAAACTGTGGGACTCAGCAGTTAGAAATTAATTGGGAGCATGAAGAAAGGAATGGGACCAGAAATAGGGAATATGATTTAAGACTGTATCTCTGTATGTATACATGAAGAACTGAATTCAAGTTGATCAGACAGCCTTAATACTGTAATTTCTCAGTTCTGGTGTCCCTTTCTATACAAGCTGATGACCTTTTAGGCTTAGTTCTGCTGCCCATGCTTTGGCACTTAGTATTATTTGCAATGCTCTGGACTATCTGCAGGGAGTTGAGAAATATAACACAGGACCTGCAGATATGTGCACTGCTAAAGCCAGGCAGGAGACCCTGGAGTGTTTCACATGGCACTAGACACCTTTGTAACGGTGCATGAATTGGTCCCTCAGTGCATTTTTTGAGGAGGTAATACATGTTCTCAGGATGTTAAGTATCATTTGTGTTACTCAGAATGAACAAGCAAAGTTCTGCCTTTGCACTGAACTCTGCATCTGGCTCTGCTGCTCCAGCTTGGCATTTTTAAGCCATCCTGGCATGGCTGAAGGAGGGCTGCAAACACCCATTATGATTAATTCTTGCTACTACAGTGGATTCAAGGGAACTGTTGTCAAGTTGACACAACTAGATTCTACCTTACGGTTATTTGAGTTTATAGTGGGACTATCAGTTTGGACTATTTATTTTGTTCTCTTTCCTAGACTTGTTCCAAAATAAGCCTTTGATATCTCACTGAGAAAGGGAACAGACCAAGATTGTACCATAGTCTAAGATGCTTTACAGATTTCTATGAAAGGCAGAATCTGGCAATCAAAAATTTTTTAATGTAGATTCTTGCATGTAGTTCCCTTATAAGCACCATCTGAATTTACCAGTCTCAAAGTTGTGTCAAACTTAGATCTTTATCATATTCTATTGTTTATTCATGTAATATTTTCTTTCCTTTCAACTCTTCTGGACTCCTCGAGTATGTTCACTCCTACTGCAGCTGGACTGTTGGAAACAAATGTCACCAAAACAATTTTGAAGTGAGTATGCAGTTCTTCTGCTAGGAGTGTTATACGCTGTCCACAGGAACAAAACCCACAAGGTTTTATCTGGAACCCTAAAGGGCCAGGTAAAAGGCTTGTGCTGGGAGAGAATACAGGTTTCATGGAAGATTTAGGTCAATTATTTCTCTGTTCCAGTAGTGCTAGTCTTAGGGCTGAAATTCTGGATAACAGCGGGTAGTCCGCAGTGCTGTTAAACTTCATTTAGTTTGGAGTGCTGGCAATAAAAGGCCAATGTAATTTACATTTTTGCCCATTTCTATCTTGCTGTACCTGAAGAATGACTTCCCAAAGGCATGTAGAGAAGAGTTATTTCTGCAGTATGCTATTCTGGCTACTGTGAAGGGGGAACAGGAACACATAAACTGCCAGTTGGTTTGCTGCGGTTTTGATAACTGGTAGAGTTTGTCTTTCTTACTTTACGATAGGAGACACTGTGACCATGCTGCCACTGTGCTGTGTGGGGAAGGCAGGACTTTGGACATATTGAAGGTTGGTTGCTTAGTCTCCCTGAGGGCAAATAAAAAAACCAAAAATGTATTTAAAAGTACCTCAAAACTATGGCAACACTTAAGTAATAGAAGCGGAATCAATATATCAGTGACATTGCAAAATCCTCCTCTCTTCTCCCTGCCTCCTACAATGAATGAAATTCTTGCAACCTTAAATCATGGAAAACTCATGATTCAAGCTTGTTTTTTTCCACAAGTGTCATGTAACACTTTGGAGAACATCGTACAGCTGCTAGGCAAGTAGGCTAAAGCTACAGGATTAGTGAGTGTAAGAGTGAATGCATCAAAACCAAGAAAACTGCAGTATTTCATGTCCTTATAAAACAGAATGCCTGCTCAGCCTTTGCTTTGTGCTGTAGGGGAGGATATGATGCATAGCAACGAACAGATTACCTAATGAAGCTACAATATTT
>NW_010555466.1:128255-131297 GCF_000687285.1 Phaethon lepturus | reverse complement strand
GTATCTATCTAGCTATTAATCAATTATATTTTACCACCATTTACAAGAATTTAAAATTAACAAAAATGAGTCATTTGGTGATGTTTTTTGTATAAAAATTCAACAACGTTGCTACAGATAAAGCTAGGCAAGAATAAATAGAGGTGCTGGTACGTTAGGTGCACTGTAACCCTATGTGGAAAGAAGAGCAAGGCACAGCAGGGATACCTTCTGCTTCTTGGAGAAGGATCCCAGGGAAAGATACAATTGAAAAAAACCATAAATTCTTACACGTCTGTAGACTGAGAAGCGTGCTAACCAAATACAGGGAAAAGATCCTCCATTCCCAGACCGTCTGGTGAAATGAGATGCCTCTTGCAGAGGTCCTTTAAGTCCAGGGCTGGTGTGACTGCACAAGTCACACCACGCAGAGTCAGGCCTGGTGATGACATAACCTGCCAGCTGGAGGGGACTTCCCTGAAGGAGCCCATGCCATCCCTCGTTTCTCAAAACACTCCAGAAGCTTTCAAGGACTTCTGGAAACTGGATATAGCTGAGAGCAGCTGTTGTAACAGGTGTGCTGTTCAGCGATCCCACAGGGTTAGATCCACACAGTGGAGCCTCCGCTGACTCTGACTTCTGGGGCCCAGCTTCTGAATCTACGATCCTCACATCCTTTTTCTTTTTTTTTTTTTTTTTTTTCCCCCCAGCTCTCACCAATCTTTGGAGGTGTTTAAAGCCCGTTTGGGCCTCAAACTTGGGGAGGCAGAGGAGGCTGGCTTGTCCCACCAACACAAGGCCTGAACCACGATTTCCGTCGCCCTGGTAAAGGCTGCAAGTGGCGGGGGGACGGCTCCTGCTTCGGCCCTTCCCCGAGCAAATGTTCCACCGTGCCACACCGACTGGAACAGCCTCGGGCAGGAGGTGTCCGGTGCAGCTTCTCCTCCTCTCGGGCGGCCTGGAGCAAGCTAGACAGCCTCCTCCAGCTCGGTGGCTCTTAGGCGAGAGGAAGGGGTCGGTCCCAGCGTGAGCGCAGTCATCACAGCGTGCTGCCGGAGATGCAGAGCTCCTGACGGAGGCAGGCACGAGACACACCTCCAGCCCGGTGGATGGCACAGTGGAAGTATGATGCATTAACTGTGAAATGTGTCTTTCGGTGATTCATACTATAAATTAAAGGTTATCCTAATTCTTTTTAGTACAAAATGTACTTTAAAGAGTTATTCTGCTGCTATGAATCACCAAACCAGTCCTCCCTCCAGATTAGCAACAGAGACTAAACTCCAACTGGTCAGGCAAAAGAATATAACTTAACTGTAAGCTTTTCCACTCATTTTGAATTAGGGAACATTTTCTGTTTAAGAGACTATTTGCAAGGGAACCAAGTCTCCAAAAATTGAATCCAGGCACCCCTAAATGCAGACTTTCAGGCTTGCTGCCCAGCATGGGTAACTCATGTGGCTAGGCAGTTCTCGGTGTTGCCCCAGCCTGTGCCGGCGTGGTGGGGGACTGGCTGAGTGAGGAGCAGCAAGCCCGAGGAACCGGGGGCTCAGCCACCTCTCAGAGCCGTATGGGGGTGGTGTGGAGCCAGACGCCTCGGAAGTGCGACTGCTGCAGAAGGAGGTCAGCTGGGCAATTTGGGGAAAAATTGTCAGGGCATCCATAGCCTAGAAAGGTGGTTGAGCGGGGCAGATCTTCTCCTGGGCTGCCTTATTTTGGTCAAAAACTTTGACAGAACTGCATATTCCTACAGAAAAGGGAATATGCACCTTTTTCCAGGGGAAACATTTCAAGTAGTCTTCTTTAATGTCTTGATTTTTGGATCCTGCAGGCTTAAAGCCTTAAATGCAACGGTAGGAGCCTTTGCTTACAGGTGTGATCTTCAGCTCATTAACAGCTCTGTCAGTGTGCTGTCCCTGAATGTTCAGATTACGTCTGAGATTTCGAGCATGGGGATAGAGCAGGTCATCTCGATTTGAACTTGAAAACAAAGGATGAGAGAAATAGTGGGAGGAAGAACCGCCCACAGATCAAATTGAGCATGAATGGTATGGTTGTGCGCTGGAGGTGTTTTTATCAGCAAGGTCCGCTGAACCATACCAAACTAGCTGCAGCCCATCTCTGCACAGTTCAACCCCTGGAGAAGAATTTGTCTCTCGCTGCTGTAGCGTGTTGTACAAGTGCACACCCATCAGCCGTTCAAGTAGGAATGAGCCCTGGAGACTATTCATGGCTCAAGGTGAGGGGCTGGGTATGAGGAAGAGAATGGTTTAAAAGGTAAGGATATCTGTAATTGTTTAGTCACCCCATAAGACACTGTCAGGTACTAGATAGGATCACAAAGAGTTAAATGTGATCTGGAGATGGTCTGCAGTAACAGGGAAGCCATGGACAGGATCTTCTCTAAGTTAATTTAAAAAGTTCTGGTGTTCCCCAGCCTTTCTTTGTTGAGGTTCATGGATTCAGTCAAAGCTAAGGAAAATTAATTCTAAAAGTTTTCAGGAGAAATGAGAGGAACAAGCACAAGATTTGGCCTGGGCAATGTTTTCTAAAAATGTATACAGATTGAAATTACCAAGCTCTACCACTGTATAAATACAAGAGGAGAAATAATGCAATTTAAGAACAGTAATCAGATACTTTTAGTATCTTATAGAGAAAAAAATAGAAGACGCTATTGATTAAAAATTTGCCAGAAGTGCCAAATTTCAACTCTTTTTCTTTCTGCACTGTCCAAAAGTTTTTATCAGACAACCAGAATAATTTGACAATATTCAGGATTTATAAGCTGAGTTTTAGAATTTGCAGTAGCAACAAGATTTTTACTCCGGGAAAGTGTAAAGAGCTGATGAAAATTACTACCACTGAACCATAACTTAAAGTAAGAGGAAAGGAACTAAACTATTAAATACACCAAAACCAGGCAAGTTTTTTTCTTCAGTGAGTTGATTGTTCCTTGTACTTGGGGTACCACATACAAATTAGTCGTTATTAGCAGTTACTGTTCTCAAAAGTCTTAATTTACATTTTTATCATAAAAGAACATTGTACTTTTATTTATAA
>NW_010555466.1:66109-128224 GCF_000687285.1 Phaethon lepturus | reverse complement strand
CTCTTTCTTTATCAGTCTTACTCTTCAGCTTTCTAAACATATTTCTTAAATCAATGTGGCATTTTTATTGTTTTCTGCTGAACTCCTTCAGCCCACAAAAGTATTTTAAAAATGTTTTTCAAATTCAGAAACAGTCTTCTAGATGAATTCCACACAGAATTGTTATTTTCAGAACATATGTATGCTTTTCAGAGTACTGCATAAAGTCAATCTCACCTAAAGAGAAGAGAAGGCAGATACCTCTTACTTCAAAGAAATGTCTAGGTGGGAAAGTACTATCTTCCATTTTATGTCTTTAGATTTGAAGATTTCTTATTATGTTTCAACTGAAATTCAGATAATTAGAGAAGAAAAATTAAAAAACTCCTGAAAAAATAAAGAATAACAAATAAAAGCAGTAGCTTACTGTACGTGTTAAATGACTAGAAAAAGCTTTTCTGCCTAACCATTTATTCTTAAATTGTTTATATTCATAAGTCATTCACATTTATTTTTGCAGTCTTACTGATATATGCTTGTTAGGCTTGAGATCAGTATGCAAACCATAAAATTTGAAATGTCAAATTGCATTGCTCTCCAAAGCATGTTAAGCTTCATTTACACAGTATTGTGACTGTGAGGACAGGTGACAGTAAAGATGTGTTGAGATGCTCATATCAACACATGTCATAATACATGAGTATACTGAGGGTAGGACATGTAGATGAAAAATTGATTGACCCTCAGAGAAGAATTTATATTCCCTGGTCTCTTTTAATGTGTGTGACTATGAGAATTTTCCCTATCTGTCCATCTGTTCTGAAGAAAAGAGATATTCTTGGAACAAACCAGCAAATGCTTAATTATTGTTAAACCCCTGCCAGAATAGTAAGGATACCATGTGACCGTTACTTCTCTGTATGATTTCTTGCTTTGTGTGTTCCATACATGTAAGATGATTATTGCTTTTATTATGCTGTTCTTTTCATGAGGTATATTAAAAAGTCATATAGTAATAAACATTGTTTTTCACTGATGTTTCATTTTCATAACCTGATCTGTCCTCCATGAACAGCATGAAAGCTGTACTACATCCAGACAATGTATTTTCACACATTTAGTTTGTGTAAAAGCATCATTATATTGCTGCATGTGATCTTTAGCTCAAATAGATAAATAGATACTTTGGTATTCTGAAAAAATACAGAAGGATAAATTTCTACTTTTGCTCCTCTGCACAGGTCCAAAGGATGATCTATATCTCATCATTCTGATAAGTGTTTTAATATTTTAACAAGTGAAATAAAACTAAAAATTTTTTTAAGAAAACTTTATATTGTGAATATTTCTTCTAGATTTCTCTCAAATTCACAAGCATGGCCCTTCAGTTTTATTGTGCTATAGAACTGCACACCTGCTGTGCAACACAAGTACATTTTCATGCTTTCAGAGAGGACTGGAATTTATATACAACCATCTCACAATATAATCATTCTCTTAGAAATCGTTGAGTTAGAGCTTTGCTTTACATTTTCCATTAGAATGCATTAAAACAGCAGGATAGACTTCTTGGCAAGACTGTAGCAGCTCCATCATTGGAGATCTCTTAGAACTTGCTAGACAAACATCTATTTTGAGCATCATAAAACAAATTAATCCTACTTTTGGACAGAGTGATGAATTAGATAGCCCCTAGCACCACTTCCAATGTCATGATTAGATCATGTTTCCTGAAAAAGAGCATATAATATGATTTCTGGCACATGGATATTCTGAATCAGGCTGTATATTGACCCTATTGACCAGATGGTCACTTGTCAGCAGAATGACAAGGGGTATCGGGACAAAAAAAGGTAAAGGCATTTATAGGATGTTGGGGATGGGGAATATGATGAATACCTGCAGAACGTAAGACAGTCTATATCTGAGAATCCAAGAAAGTACTCTTTATCCCAGCATGTAGCCTGAGATGCCTCACAGAGATTAAAAAATGGTGAAAGAACAAGTTTTGTCTCCTCATTCAGGGTAGGATGAAAGAAATTTTAAGCATGCAGAAACATAATTTTTGTCATCCTTGTCAATAGGTTGAAGAAGAAAAAAGTCACATGGTATTTATCATAATGTTAAGGTCTTAGAGGTGAAAAATAACAGTAATCAGAAAAGGCTGGAAAACTTGTTAGAACATTTATTTTTCACCCCTTCTCTGTCAGCCTGTGAACCCTGAGAATTCTGTAACATTTTAGAGCTTCAAAATCCTTTCTATATGTTAGAAATTACTCTGTGCTACAGCAGCACCTGGAAACTCTAAACAAGTTTGGCCTTTTGAAAGTAAATGCATACCTGCGACACTCAGAAGCAACACATTTCCCACAGAGTTCAAATTCCAATCAGAAAAGCCAGGAAAGACTTTCCTAGTTTGTGAGGGGGTTTTTGTGTGTTTTTTTTTTTTTTTTTAATTTTTTGTTTGTTTGTTTTAAATTTGTAGAAACTAATGCAGAGAAAGGGTACACATGTTGCTTAAAAATCATGCAAGAAATCTATGGTACATATCAGAATTGTCCATCCCTGCCAAAAGTCCTTCTGTAGCCATATAATCATTTTAATTGTAAGCAGACAGTAGTTCCACAATCAGATCTACATGTTGCGAGAGATCACTTGAAGGGATCCAACGGCAGGCCCATGACCTCTGCTTATAAACCATTTAGGAATCATCAAGAGTGGTTGTACATTTCTACGTCTGTTTGCATACCCTGTTTTATGCATCTGAAATTGAGTTACTGCTTATGTGATGTATGGTTATTTAATACATTTGTCAGAATACTATCAACAATACAGTTTGTTGATGAGAAAAAAGTGAGTAATTGAAGTAGAAGGTTACCAGAGAGAGAAAAAATTTTTTCATAGTGGCTTAATAGATACAGAGGGGAGATTTCTGTACCAAATGTCTTACGTATGGTCTCTAGACAGTGCAGAATACTGAAGGAACTGAATTCCCAGCTTGGGAGCTTTGTCAGGAAGAAAATGAAGATCTTCTATTGCATTTTAGAAGGTAATTTTCCAAGCGAAATACTTCATAAGATTAAACTCTGGGCACTTGGCCATCCCCTGTGAATCCATAATTTGTCATTCTACAAGGTCATAAATCACCATGACATCAACAGATCCCAGAAGACTTAGCTTGGATGACACAACTGGGAACAATCTTAAATGGTAAAAATGAAAGAAAGACCACATGGAGAACAAAGGAAAGCAACAAGACCTAAGGTGCTTCCTGTAGTCACACAACATGTTGCAAATATTAGCCAAGGACTTTTACATGTAGTCAAACCAACATAATCTGCTTCATGACGACAGGAAGAAAACCATGTGAGGTAGCTGGGATAGGAAAAAGATGAAGCACGTCTGTTATATTTTGTGTATGAAAGAAATACAAATTAAAATTTTCTCATTTCCATTCATTATTAGAAAAATAAAGAGAATAAAAACCACATTATACACTAAATTTATGGATCACAGAATCACAGAATCACAAAAACACTAGGTTGGAAAGGACCTTCAAGATCATCAAGTCCAACCATTAATCCAGCGCCACCATGTCCCCTAGACCATGTCCTGAAGCACCACATCCACACGTTTCTTGAACACTTAAATAAAAAAAAATATAAAAATAAAAATAAAATAAAAAAAATCTATTTTCATTTCTCTGATGGAGTTTTTAGTTATGCTGAAGGCATGTTTCCTCAAAATGTAGTAAAAATATGTTTTATTATTCATTGTCTACCTTGTTATTTTTTTTCCAGATAATTGACCGTATATATAATACAAATATGAAGGTTTATTTTTAAGAAATCTAGGTGATCATTACTTTATTGTTATTCCACTAAGTTATTCAAAATTAGCTTTGGTTCTTTGGTATTATTTATCTAAGGAAATGAACACCATGAATATAACTTACAGAAATCTCTACCTGAGGGAAAAAAGTTGATGGAATTTGTTAAAATTATGGGGGACACCTTATTTCTTATTATATGTAACACTTTTTATTTACACTAGTGCCTTATATCACTTCCACAGACATGTTATCTTCATCTCTGGTAAATTGTATTTGAGTTTGCTCTATAGGCAGTGCTCCTGGCGACTGCCAGGCACAGAATGTTGTGGAAACCAAAGTTATGTGCTTGTTCACTCTTCAAGTATAGGGTTCCTGAAGCAGATCTGACCTGGACTGGAGCATGGGACTATTTATATCTAGATGCCTACCGGGTTCCCAGTTGAGAATTCCTGCCTGGCTGACAATCCATGTTTTACATTTTCCATCCAATCTCCACTTCCCAATTGCTCTGTCAATTATGGTGGGAATCAAATGATGCAAACATGGCAGAAAGACTGAGCACTGTGGAAAGGAAGGTGGAAATGTTGGTTGTGGAAGGGACAGGGTCTGTCCAGCTGGAGGGACTCATGAAAGGGAGCTTGGGCTTAGCAATGACTTTAGTTGATGGGGTATGTTTGCAATGCAATAAAACTCCATGTTATGGTTAAAGCACAGTGCCTTCACTCTTCTTGGCCAGTGGGAAGAAATCTCCTGAACAAACCTACTTGCAAGTCTTCACTCAGCAGAGGTACAAAAGGCTTCTCTTGGGTAACGTTTACATTGGTGCTTGACCAAGGCAAAGAAAAAAGGAGACTCAGTAGTCCTACTCATTCCTGCCGCTGAGCCTCCCTCTTGAGGCTCTCAAGAACCCTGAACCAACTTCCAAACATAAGAAAAAGTTGAATTATTACACACTGGCATATTTGTCAGGTACTTTTACCTATGATGAGGGTTAAGGAGAGAGAATGTGACTGAATAAAAACAAAACAAAATAAAACACCCCCCCCACCTGCAATTTAGTAATTAAAGTGCCTTTAGGCACCCATCTCCTGAAAGAGAACAGAGGCACAGGCTTTAGTACCTCACCTCCATGTACAGTGTGTACAGGGGCTTGTGAGCCTTGGCATGAAAACTTTAATTGCAACCGAGGGACACCCTGGGCTATGCAGCGGAGAAACAACAAGCTGTCAAGTGAATCTGAGATGTCACTGGTTCCCACACGGGGCAGAGAAGCAAGGAGTGCTCCTTGATGCCCAAGGCCTGTAACCTCCTTGGAGGGAGGTAAGCTGAGACTCATATTCCAGAGAAGGGAGTGCTGTCTGCTCTGAGCAGTGAGGGTGGCAAGGAAGCTGCTATTGCTCGATAATAACACCGTGGTGTTGCGGAAAGGTGCAGCCCCTCATCCAGCACCCTACAACATGAAGGAACTACAAATCAACAATTTTTCTGCAGGAAGAGTGCCTTTACCACAAGGCTATAGAGAGAGGGGATGGCATTTTATGTTGCTCTCACTGATGTGCAATTGTGTAATAACAAATACCTGAAAGAAAAGAAAAAGAGAGAAAGAAAGTAGAGGAGTGAGTAGGCTCACCAGCTAAGCAGAGGGCACTGGCCATGCCGGTACATCCTCTAAGGGTGGCTAGGACACCTAGGGAGGAGAAAGCATGACTCTCTCCTGGTTTCAGGTCCTAACTGCACTAAACTGTGAAGGGAGCATGAGGTTTCCTGACTGTGCCCCAAGAGGCTAGAAGTTGGGTGCTACCCTTGTCCTTATCCGCATCCAAAGCCAAGATCTGGCAGAACCTGTCTTTCATGTAGGAACTTCACAGTCAGGGCACTCAATCAGGAAAGAGAAATTTTAATTGCATGTTCCTTGACTCAAAATCACATTCCCCAACTCAGAGGTAGGTTTCCTGAACACTGAGGTGTGAAGAGGAAAAGACACCTTTCACATCCATAGCTGAAACATAATGGAGAGTGAAAGCAAATTCAAGTTTTACTGTGGGAAACAGAGAAGATGAAGAGGGTCATGTAGAACATGATTTGAGCACCCGGGTTCAAGTCTCAGTTTATAAATGTGATGTCCTGGGCTAATTTCTGTGTTTTATATTAAAGAAAAACTGTCCCAGCATCAGAGACACCAAAACTCTAGATTTCTCATCCTAAGTAGCTGTCTTAACATTATACTAGAACATTTTCTTTCTCCTGCTGTTTTCTCTTCATCTCCTTACGACTCAGCAAACCCCTTCTATACAGTGGCACAGCTTGGATGGAGGCAAATTGGAGAGAGAAGATGGAGAGAAGGGTCAGAGCTAAAGATTATAATTTTCTTTCTGCAGCAGACTGTGCTCCCACAGTTGGGGCATTATTCTGATATACAGCTTGCCTGGATCTGAAGACTGAATTGAACCCCAAGTCCTTCTGCCTGGGTGAAAACCTCCTAGTGTGAGGCTATTAAACAAAGGGACATTTGTTCTCCTGCATCTTGTGCAAGAAAGAGTGGCTCCCACCTCTTCTTGGAAGGAGTTGTTTCCCATTAGATTGTTTTAGGAGCACTCCAACCGAGCCTCTCAGAAGAGACCTCATGTTAAATAGTGACTATTAAGCAGAGGAGGCATGCTAAGTAGAGGGAGGCCCAGTTTTTGAACCTAAACAGGGCTTCGGCATGAGCTGCAGTGACCTGCCAAGCCTGTGAGACCTGCACAAATTTTATTTTTGTCCTCCTTCCCTTCTGAAAGTAGAGTTATGCCCAGTAACATCTTTTGGCTTCTTAAACATTTTGAAATGCTAGGAACCATTGTCTGGCTGCCTTTGCTCTGTTTTCATGTCCAGACACCATCTACTGAAGCCTTGGTCTCACTTCTTCCTCTGGTTTGTTCTTTATTACTGGCCCAGACTCCTGCCTGCCTGCTCAGAAGGAAGGTGAGCCTTCAGCTTTGGCTGCATTTAAGCTCTCCCTGGCCTGATTTTCCCCAAAAGGCCCTGGGCTAGGCTACGCGTGAGTAGAGATTATCAGGATTGCAATTATGGCTGCAAGTGCCTAAGTCCTGCTTAAAGCCCCTACTCAGCTGCTGTAGGGTTGAAATCAATAAACTGAAGCCAGGAGGTTCTGAGACAGGTACGAAAAGTGTGAAGTAAGGAGTTAAAATAAGTGCCTTATTGGTGGTTAATTTTCATAAGGGGGTAGGCATTCATTCATGCTGGAAGCCTTTGTACTGGAAATGTATGAAGTCTTTAATTAAAGTTGATTAAAATGGTCATTTTGAGCTCAGAGAGTTTAGAATTTTTTCTAAATTTTTTTCTCTCCTCACTCCACATCTGAAAACCTTTAAACTACTTCAGTGGACTGCAACCTAAGTAATCCTGCTCCTATTTTTAGGGACATAAGCCCGGGCTTCAGCAGGGCCATAGCAGTCAGAATAAGAAGATTTTGCAAGTGTAGAGGATTAGCTTTTGCAGCAGTTGTATGACAAAGCAATATAGTCGCCAGTGATAACACAGGAGGAGGAAAGAATTTATCATTTATTACGTATTCATATTTGCGATTTTCTAACTCAGCAACCTGCCAAAATCTACCCAAAATGACTCTTTTTTTTGGATTAGCTCAGAGCTTTCAGTCCCACGAATGTTTCACCTCACTGCAGAGCAGAACAGACGAGTACTGGATGCCAGCACTGTCCTGGAAATGAGAACACCAAGCGTCACAGTTTGGGTCCTGTCTAATCCTCTGGTGTGGAGTTAACCTGCTGAGACCTAAAAGCTCTTCTCTTCCTGAGTACTGATCTTTGTAATCATGAGGAAAGTAGCTAATTAAGTGCACAGATGAAGGGACATTTTATTATTCAGCTCTTAGATATCTGTACTAGCTTTATGCTTCCTCTAAAATCCATGCTCCAGCTGAGCAAGTGAACTTGTGCCCTTAAATTTTATGACATCAATCCTGCACTGGCAAACCTGCAAGACGACAAAGGAGAGAAATTACTGAAACAGCAAACCCACAGAGAATAGCACAGAAGGCTAAGAGGTAAAACTTGTCATTAAAGCAAAAAAACCCAACCCACAAGCTTCCCGCTCACCCCTCCAAAAAAAAACCCCAAACAAAAAACCCCAAGCAGCCAAACTCAAAACTCTGTTACAGCCCAGGTGCGTGAAACACACAAGATTTCAGAACTAGCATGGATAAAACAAGATCTGAGACATGTAGCTCTGTATTTTCACTGAGTTGGGATAAATCTCTCTTTTCAGTTGCAGACATTTTTGATTTGAGATGACAACAGGCATCAGACATTCTTGGTTATCTTCATTTAAGTATTTACCTGGTCCTGCTTACATGGCCTTGAAGTTCACTCCCTGTAGGTTTTTCAGAGATCTCCTTTATTGACACAAACGTTCACAGACAGGACACTTCAGACTCATGCGTAAGTGTTTACAGCTCCTAAGGGACGCATCTCTCTTCCTCTTTATGCCACCTTATGGCATGAGGCAGCCATCAATTCAGACCATAGCTACCCTGAAAGAACACCTTATTGCCCACATACTGCAAGCTCCTGGAACGATTTTCTGTCATTTGCCCCTCTTGTGGTGCCTTAGGTCTTCTCTCAGGAATCTGTTGTGTTGATGGGAAAATAGGGCAGTATTAAAACATTGAAGATCTCTCTAAATTAAGGTAACTGCTAGTGGACAGATGCAACAGCCAAGCAGAGATTTCTGGAAGCAAAGTCCTAGTCCTGGTTTCAGCTGGGGTAGAGTTAATTTTCTTCCTAGTAGCTAGTATAGTGCTGTCTTTTGGATTTAGTATGAGAATAATGTTGATAACACACTGTTTTAGTTGTTGCTAAGTAGTGCTTACACTAAGTCAAGGACTTTTCAGATTATCATGCTCTACCAACTGAAAAGGCTGGACATGCACAAGAAGCCGGGAAAGAGCACAGCTAGGACAGCTGACCCAAACTGGCCAAAAGGATATTCCATGCCATATGACGTCATGCTCAGTATATAAACTAGGGGAAAGCTGGCCAGGGGGCTGCTGCTTGGAGACTGGTGGCAACTGCATCATGCATCACCTGCTTTGTATAAACTTTTTGTTTTTTAATTATTATTTTTGTTGTTGCTTTTATTTTATTTCAGTTATTAAACTGTTCTTATCTGAACACATGAGTTTTTTCACTTTAAGTCTTCCGATTCTCTCCCAGGGTGGGAGTGAGCGAGTGGCCGTGTGGTGCTCAGTTGCCATCTGGGGTTAAAACATGACACTTGGGCATCCTTCTTTTTCCAGGCTTCAGGGTGGTATAAAAGCATAGCAGAAAGTCAACATTACCTGATGCTATGTTTATTTCTATGGAGATTCTTATGTATTTTTTTGGATGAGGAGATACTTTGTGTTTTCACACAATAAAAATAGCAAACACAGGTGAATCTTCCTTAGTGAATCTAACTGGGACTTAGTATGGGCAATTTTGATTTTTAAGCTATTTCACTGGGTCTGGACATTAACAAAGCTTTCATCCTCTGATACAGACCCATGATCAGAGTTGCAAAGGCATCTTTGGTGCTGATAGATTTGCCTAGTGGGATTTGAAAAGCACCTAAGAAAAGTAGGCACAGAATTTCAATTGTTTTGGCAGAAATCCTAAAAGAGAGAGATCCACTGGGTGACACAAATGTCTAAAAATGAATTAAGATATTGTCTAAGTTTCAAGTGGCAGCCCTACCATCCCCTTAGAAGGGTCCTGAACCTTGATGGAAGAGTCTAAGGTTTCCACAGACTTCATGAGAAACTCAGGTGCTTCTGTTTGCCTTGTAGCAAGCACCCTGTGAGTTCCTAGAATGAACTCATCAAAGTTTTAAGAGAAATGTCTGAAATACTGGTCATCCTTGGGGTTCAAGCCTCAGATTCAGACCTTCAGGATGTTTTGATCAGTTCTAAATCCACAGACAAGCTCTTTTTTTCCTGAGAATGAATTTATCCGGCCTTTATTTTAAAAGAAGCAGAGGTCACTGTCAGAACTGTACCTGGTAGCAGCCTCCTTGTATCAGCTTGGTTAAAAAGCCCAGACACTCAGAGATTTCTTCAGCTTCAACTTTGTCTTCCCTAGACAATGCCCTGAGCATCAGCCTACATGATTCTTGGGCAAGGCCAGACTTTAAGCTACAGTGATGCTAAGCCATTCTGTTCCAGTAAATACAGGATAACACAAACCAGAGAGAAAAAGTGTATGAGGAAAGAGTTTTGGGTGCTGAAAAGAAGGTATTCAACTTGAAAAACACATTTCTGGTGCCAGCTCCTGCTGTGAAGACTTTTCTAGGTTTTTTAGTCCATTGGCTAATAAGAGTATGAGAAAATGAGAATTACTGTCCAGGATTCCCAAAAACCACCACCCTGCAAGAGTCCCTGCTGCATATTCTTTTGTATAAACTATGTCACTCAAGTTTTTTGCTATGCGAATTTAACTTTGGAGTTCTTCTGCCCTCTGAACACTAAATAAACAAGTAGAAGCTTTTCCTTTACTTCTACCTTCACTGGTGGCACTCTGGATTGTTCAGTTTGTCCTCTGTGGAGCCCCAAGGCTTCACTTACTGTCATGGCAGTCCAGTCTGACATGTTTGTAAACTTGAACATCAGCATGACACTGCAGCAGGACACTGGTGATTTAGATGTAGGGTAATTTCAGTTTGGTTTCATTCTTATAAAAAATAAAATTAAGGAAAACTGTTGCAGGGAAATTTAATATAATGTCACAGACCCTATTCTGGCATAATTCCATGCCCTCCAGAATATCCTTCCATTAAACTGATTGCAAAGCTTATATGCACTAGAAATTGAAAGGCAATGTGGGTTTATCACTTAATCTTCAATATTAGATTTTTTTTTTTTTAATTGCATGGGACACTTTAGTCAATCTCTTCAGAGATGATATAATTTCTTTCCTGGTTTTCCATTTAAGATTTTTTAGTGGAACATGTATCATCATCATTTTCACCTGAGATCTCCTCACCAACAATGTACATACCAGCCACACTCTGAAATATGTTCGGCTTTCTTTTGAATCTGTCATGAATTTGTTAATCTTCAGCTCAGCCTCTGTGTCACTCAGATAAATTATAAGCCTAGAGATTCTGCAAATACTGAGCAGCATCTCTTTTTTTATTACATTTTTCCTTGAAGCAGAGATTTGTTTCACACACAATCATTTTAATTTGTTTATCAGGATATGAGTGAGGCATTTTGAATAAGATAAACACTGAGCTGAACTTTCACCCTAACAGGAACCAACATAATCTCAATGTTAAGAAAATAGTCTTTAGAAATACTAAATCTCTGTTTTGCAGAAATGTGGCAATTTCTTAAGAAACCCAGAATGAGGTGTTTACAAAATCATTTATATGACACACTCAGCTGATCATTGGATTAGAATAGGCTTCTAATTTTTGAAGTTTCCCCATCACCGATTATATTGGTTCTGGCTTTTTAACAATGTGCGTAAAAATAAATTCCTATAAATCTGGTTCATTGGTTTTGCTACCTCTTAGCTAGCCCCTCTTCTAGTGAGGTAAATCCCATGGGAGCTGCATTTAGACCAAGCTATGCATACATAATATGCAGCTGACATTTTATATGAAATGTTAATGTAACCATTTGATTTTTGCTTCTAGTGAAGTCAGTAGATGCAGAGTAAGTCCTGAAATGAGTATTTATTCATGAGTATTAGTTGCTGTACTCACATACCCTTACCTGGCAGACGTGCTAGGGACAGGCAAAACTGCTAAGAGTTATGAATATGAAAAGACTGTATAAATTTTAGGAAGAATTATAATTCCTGAACTGTGATAAGAACGAATGGTTCAAGCTTCTTGGATTACTTATGCTGGGATAAATGTGAAGTGCTATGGTTAATAGTATGTGTGTTTGTTCCTAGGGATGTCTTCCTATTCGAAAATACAATTTTAATGAGAGCAAAACTGGTTAGGTGAATGTACCATTTTTACTGAAATTGGGAAGGGAGACGGAGGAGGGCTTTTGTATAAAAAAAAGTCCCTACATTTAAAATATTCTTTTTCCAGGTCTGTAATATTTTGATTTTTCTTCACGAAATGGCTTTTGAATTTTATAAATGCATAGCACCAAAGAATCACAGAAAAATTCAGATTGGAAGGAACTTAATCCAATCTCTTCCTTGTAATAAGGTCAACATTATACTCAGACCAGATTACAGTGTAAAAAATGTAGGAAGAAATCAAATAGGAGGCAAAATATTGTGATTAATCATAAACCAATGGAAAAGAATAAATGATGTTTTCAAGGCCATTTGAAATTGTCTGCTTTCTTTCTGGTAGGGTATGATCCAATATTGAAAATATGAGTTTCCCAGGAAGCAGAAACTCTTTTATGACTCATTTATAACTTCAGTTGACAGCATCACGATGCACCAAAGCCAACACAATAATACAAGAATCAGATTCAGTAACTGAAATCCTCATGTGTCTAAATTAGAGCTGGTCAAAGGGCTACACTGTTGTAAATATTGTGGTTGATTTACTCAGAGTGAATATTGACTTTCCGTATACACAAGAATAAGTTTATATCCTAGAGGAATAACAATCTGACCTGCATGCTAAGCTCAAGCACAAATAATAAGTCATTTCAGCATCAAATGGAAAAGTTTATTCCAAACACCGAGGTTACCTGACCTCTCGTCTTTGGATTCCTTTGCGACTCTGTAACAGTATTTTAAGACAGAACTGAAATTCCAGATTCAGTGTTCCTGGTTCCCCAAACCTACTAAATCCCCTTCATTCATCCGGTTCTCACAGTCCTGGCAAACTCCACCTTTTTCCTGTATCAGCTTCTTGCAACAAACTAAAAATTAAAAATGAACCAAGGATTGACTTACTGCCCTGAAACGTATAAAATGAAACCAAACAAGCCTTTCCATGTCCTTCTTCCCCACATTGTTGATACTATAAATTAGAAAAGGAATATTGTCTTTAAAAAATCAACCTTATTATTCAGGCACCTAATACAATCCAGAGTGCTTCTTTTTAGTGTTTTGACACTTTGATCAGACAATATACTGCAGGTAACTTTGTACAGCATTTTAATGGAAGTATGCTATGGATAAACAATTCCTGTTTCTAGCATGAAAAAAAGACAGAGAAGGCAAGAAAACAAAAACCAAACACATACATAAAGAGACAGAATAAAGAGGAATAAAAATAAAAAAAGTAATAACAGTAGAAGGGAATGGAGAAATACAGAAAACAAAAATAAATGAGAGTGGAAGGAAATTAGAAGATTAAAAGATGAAAAATGCAGTGAAGCAACAAATTGGGGAATCCAAAAAATGAAAAGGAAAAGGAAAACAAATGAAAATGAACTAAAGAAATCTCTGTGCAATCACACTGCATAGAAATAAACAAAGTATGACATCTAGGGAGATAAGAAAATAATCTGAAAATAAAGATATGGATGTACATTGAAATGTGTGGATTTGGAAGATGGGAACAGCAAACAAATTCTGTAATGTAAATTAATAATGAAGAGCAAGGAGGACGCCAAGAATTTTTGGAAGAAAGTTCTTGACCATTTTGAAAAAGTTTCAGGATCATTGATTTTTAGGACTTTGGGTTACAACTGGCAAATCTTTCTATGGTGGTTAAAGATCTCACCTTCCTCACACGCTTTCCCTCTTTTTTTTTTTTTTTTTTTAACTCTAGTGCTGAAGAGACTTGTTGGAAAGTGTCTCCTGCCCGTCCTTCACCTGCAGCAATGCACAGCCTGCAGCACTGGGTTCAAAGTGCCTGGGCTGAGGTCAGGGCATAGCGTCCGTATGACTTTTTGAAGGTTTGGGTTAGTTCATCCACCAAAGCTTGGCACCAAGGTCTCCTGGGGAACCAATGACAAAAAAGTCGTTGAAGGAAACACGTCCTTGCAAAGTGCCTGAACGGTACGAGGTCTGCTGCGTGCGGGAAGAGTAATGTAAACCTTCATTAGAGTAATTTGGTAGAGGCAGGGAGTGAATCCTTGAGACTAATACTATATTGCCTCAGACACTTGGAAACTCAGCCTGTGCTAGGTATCTGAAGGATCCAGAGTGTTCTTGCTTCTGTCCACCTCTGCTAAGAGCTTAGCTAGCTTTTACTGTTTGTCCTGATTTTGGCTGGGATAGAGTTGCTTTTCTTCATAACAGCTGGTATGGGGCTATGATTTGGATTTGTGCTGAAAACAGTGCTGATAATAGAGGGATGTTTTAGTTATTGCTGAGCAGTGCTCACACAGGGTCAAGGCCTTTGCTGCTTCTCACCCCCCCCCGCCAGCGAGGAGGCTGGAGGTGCACAAGAAGTTGGGAGGGGACACAGCCGGGAGAGCTGACCCCAACTGACCAAAGGGATATTCCATGACATGTGATGTCATGGTCAGTATACAAAGCTGGGGGAAGAAAAAGGAGGCGGGGCATGTTCAGAGAGATGGTGTTTGTCTTCCCAAGTAACCGTTACATGTGAAAGAGCCCTGCTTTCCTGGAGATGGCTGAACACCTGCCTGCCAATGGGGAGTAGTGAATTAATTCCTTATTTTGCTTTGCTTTGCTCACATGGCTTTTGTTTTTCCCCTTAAAATGTCTTTATCTCAACCCACGAGTTTTCTCACTTTTATTCTCCCCCATCCCACCGGTGGGAGGGGAGTGAGCAAGTGACTGTGTGGTGCTCAGTTGCTGGCTGGGGTTAAACTACGACACTGTTGAAGAAAGGTGTTTCCTGTTTTATAAGCAACTCTAGAGGTTTGATTGCTGGGCATGGTACTTTTCCAAGTTTGGAAGACTGTTAGAGCAGAGCATCAGCAATGGCACGGTGAGGGGCAGTATGCGTGACTCTGTAACTGGGAGAGAAGGATCCAAGCAATGGACAAATGTGTGTACATCTCAGGATACCAGGTCAGAAGGCAGATGCACTGGTCTTAGAGTACTGGCAGGGAAATCCAAGTAACTGAAAAAAACCCCAGGACTTGGATAACAGCAAAACGGGTGTTTTCGACAGTACAAGGGGATACAGGGCAGAAGGAAGGGGATCAGACCTGTGCAGAGGTGGATCTGGAAACATTTCTGTTAGATGTTCATCCTTCTTCTTAAATACCCATAGTAATCTCTTAGGTGGGTCCTATCACTGTACTAGTTATTTGAGCACCTCACAGTCTTTAATACAATTATCTTTTCAAAACTCTTGTAAAATAGAGAATAATTATGACGTCCCAAGAGGCTGAACAATTTGTTCAAGTTCACTCAGAAACTCTGTAGCTGAGCGGAAAGCTAATGCGGAGGTGTCCTAACCCTGCATCACAGACCACTAGGTGTTTTCATGATTCCCCATGCTTGCTCCCCTTATTCCTTTCACCCTCAAGAAAGGTTTTCACTAACTTCACCCAGTCACTGTTTTGCTCTTCCTTCCTCTGCCTCTGCTATTTCATTTGTAGGCGCCATGTTGGTACCTGTTCCTCAGCAAAGGAGACAGCTGGGGAAGAGGGCTTAGGAAAAGCAGCTGGGAGCTGCACAGAGGTGGTCAGTGAGGAAAGCTGGGCTAATACGCAGCCAGGGCATTGTATGACTGTGGCAGACACTAGCAGGGAACCAGAAGCAGTGCACATGGATAACCAATATGTGTCAAAAGTGCTTTGTTTATAAACAAGAGGAAATTAAGTGCCCCAAGGCTGCATTGGCACTGACTTGCTGTTGCAGAGGGATGGCTTATACCCTTCCAGAAACTGCACATTGAAGCCTTGACGTGCTTAGGAGTGCTAGTCTCCATGTTAACACAGCCATGGCTTTCCTCTCCGTGCTGTGAGCCTTGGCACCCTTAAAATACGTGCAATCGCCTGTTGTGGTAGGAAGCAAAGCACATGTGCACAAAAGAATAGGGTCACAGCATTTAGCTTGCAGAGGCATAACCTGCATTTATGTGAGTTGTCTTGAACAGCAAAGCCTCCAATTTCCTTGCACACCAGTCACTCAGCTACTCCACAAGAACATCAAGTCAAGGACTACTTTTCCCAACCAGTTCCCGGGTCACCATTTAACTTGCCACAAGCTGCTCATCCCCTGCCTTCCTACCGACTGGCTTCTGCAGCCAGGGAGCCTCGCTCTCTGCTTGCAACGCAGCCTGCAGAGCACAGCACATGCCGTGGCAAACCTGGTCACTCACTCAGCTCATATTTTTAGCCAGCCCTAAAGGAAAGCCTAAGTGGTACATAGTAGCACCTGTAGTATCCGGTGTCTGCGCTAAGATCCCACAAAGGTGTTGGTCTCCTTGGCTCCAGCAGCTTCAGTAACAACCATGGACACGTGGTTTTTGGAAAACAACTGGTACGCAGCCAGTCAGCACAAGGGTATTAAGTTTCAGCCTGCAAAAGTTCCTATACACCCATTTCCTTTTATCATAGTCATAGTCCTGTAAAATTGCTTCTGTGAAACCTGCTATCATACAGCTACCTTTATCTAAATGTATACACCTCAGATTGCAGTTTTCAGATGGAGTCCACAGACCCAAAGGGTACTGAGAGGTAACAGATGGAAATGGCCTGAACCAGCTCCCCAAGAAAGGGTCTGCCACTCCAGCAGAGCACTGTTAGATGTTTTACAACTCCCAGACTACAGATTTAGGCGACAATTTCCATCTTCAGGGAAGTATTAGTATACATAGATTTAAAAAATGCAAGTTAACACTGGCTTCCATTTTTATTACATGGTTTATGGAGGTTTAATCTGAATCACACACTATATTTTATAGCTACCGATGTCATCTATCTGGATTTCTGTAAGACCTCTGACATGGTCACCCACAACATTCTTCTCTTAAATTGGAGATATATGGATTTGATGGGTCACCTGTTCAGTGGTTGAGGAATTGGTTGGATGGTTGTATCCAGAGGGTAGTGGTCAATGGTTCAATGTCCAGAAAAAGATCAATGATCTGACCCCCAGGTGTCCCTCAGGGGGCTGTATTGGGACCAGTACTCTTTAATATCTTCATCAATGACACAGACAATGGGATTGAATGCACCCTCAGCAAGTTTGCAGATGACACCAAGCTGAGTGGTGTGGTTGACATGCCTGAGGGATGGGATGCCATCCTGAGGGACCTGGACAAGCTCAAGGAATAGGCCCATGTGAACATCATGAGATTTAACATGTCCAAGTGCAGGGTCCTGCACCTGAGTCAGGGCAACCCCCAGGATCAATACAGGCTGGGGGATGAAGGGATTGAGAGCAGCCCTGCTGAGGAGGACTTGGGGGTACTGGTGGGTGAAAGGATGGACATGAGACAACAATGTGCGCTCGCAGCCCAGAAGACCAACCATATCCTGGGCTGCATCAAAAGCAGCGTGGCCAGCAGGTCAAGGGTAGTGATTCTGGCCCTCTACTCCGCCCTGGCGAGACACCACCTGGAGTAGTGCGTCCAGCTCTGGAGCAATTCAGCACAGGAAAGACATGGACCTGTTGGAGTGGTTCCAGAGAAGGGCCACAAAAATGATCAGAGGGATGGAGCACCTCTCCTATGAAGAAAGACTGAGAGAGTTGGAGTTGTTCAGCCTGGAGAAGAGAAGGCTCCGGGGAGACCTTATTGCCGTGTTCCAGTACTTCAAGGGGGCTTAGAAGAAAGATGGGGACAGACTTTTTAGCAGGGCCTGTTATGATAGGACAAGGGGTAATGGTTTTAAACTCAAAGAAGGTAGATTCAGACTAGATATAAGGAATAAATTTTTCCCAATGAGTGTGGTGAAACACTGGCACAGGTTGCCCAGAGAGGTGGTAGATACCACATACCTGGGAACATTCAAGGTCAGGTTGGACGGAGCTCTGAGCAACATGATCTAGTGGATGATGTCCCTGCTCATTGCAAGGGCTTTGGACTAGATGACCTTTAAAGGTCCCTTCCAACCCAAACTATTCTATGATTCTACTTTGGGAGACTCCAATTCTGTGTGAATAGTACTTTTGGTCAAAGACTAGCAAGGTTTATTGAGTGAGCATACACATATGTGTATGCATGTATTTGTTAATCTTAGGTTGAAAATTATTGAAATACTACCTGAAAGAAATGATAACATACTGACATCTCCTTTTCTTATCTTACCCCAATAAAAAATGAACAAAATAGTCTCAATTTCATAGCAATGAGAGAGTTTCCTTTTGCTCAATGACAATTTTGTGCTATCAGTTACTAGGACGGGAAGCCTAGCTGAAACATATATTATTTTGCTGCATTGTTCTTTAAGTATGTAAAAATATTAGCTTGTGGGGTTTCCTGAAATCCAGGAGCAAAAGAAAAGGAGCAATATAATCACCTTTAACCATATTAAAAGCTAAGGAAAAGAGTGTGAATTTGTTTTAATTAAACCAAACGACTCTACTAGCTTATGCCCTAAACAAGGCCATTTTAGCAAATTCTATCAAATGAAACCCAAGTGGGAAGAAGTGCCAAGCATTTTACTGCCAACTCTCTAAACACTGGCGACATTATCCTCTTATTTTGCCAGTGTAATAGAGGATCAATTGTAAGATATTACAGAGGCTCAGCTACATAATCATTAATTATGGTTTCTGTATTAACTATAAAGAAAAAAAATTGGTAAAACCTTTCCTAGTTTCAAATGTCAAGTTAAGCCTTCATGTGGCTGATAAATATACTGAAGATTCATTGCTGTTGGCATGATTACGTATATTGTCGTCGTTGCTGGTTACATTAAGTACAGTGTTACAAATGGGAAAAAATAAGGTGAAAATTTGTGGTATACAGTAACATGAAATGCAGTATTAAACTTTACAGCAGTGTTCAAAGACATAGTTGTTCAGGAAAGTGGAATTGTATACTATGCAGATAACATGAAAACATCATGACTGTAAAAACTTTAAAAAAACCTTCCAAAACTGCAGTAATGCTCTGATCCCTACTTTGATTATTGAACATAACAGTCCACGTGATCTGAAGATATGTTGATTTGGAGATGTGAACCTATTATAACCTATATGTAAGTAACTGTAACAGGCATTACTTTACCTGCTAAAAAAACAAAGGAGTCCCCTTTGCTGCCTAAAACATTTTTTTTGTTAAGTTGAAGAAAGCAGCTTGAAAAGAAAAAACCTCAGATCCCTTGAGAACAATGAAGAAGAAATTACACCTTATTGAGAACTCTTGTGTGCAAAATGAGATTGGGGCTCTGAAGTAGAGGTAGCACAAGCAGTGGGGAACCGGCGTTACTCAGCAAGGCAGTAGTTGTCCAATTGCCTTTTGCTAAGATAAGACTTGCTTTTGGGCAGAAAGGGAGATTCAGACAAAGCCAGAAGTGACGATGGCTTTGTGATTTTTATTGTTATGCTTGGGGTGAAAAGAAATTTGTGGTCTAGCCTCTGGGGGATATACAAAGTTCCTTGTAAATATAAGGTCACCCACTGATTAACAAACAGCTTTACTTCTGCACATTTCTGGACAAAGAGCAGACCCAGTATCCTTTCTTGGGGATATGTTATTTACAGATAGGTTTTTTTAAATTATTTTCTGCTGCAATTCTTACTGTCGGACTACGTCCTCTGTACACTTATACAGATTGGTACTGGCTGAAACAGAAATAACATAGTTTGAGCTTTTTCTTAAACCCTTGTCTTTTTTAAGGCTTCACACTGCAAATGGGGAACATGACATTACAAATGAAAGGTTTTGCTATGGAAGGCTGTCATAGAATCATAACAAGTTTATCAGTGTTTGGAAACTAGTGTTTTCCCCTGATGGCAATAGCTGCTTGTCTGGATTTCTGAGTTGAGCAGTCTCCGTGGTTATGTTTCCACCGTAGCTAGTAGAGGATGATAGCATTAAGCTACATGTCACAATGAACCCTGATTGCCTTTTCAGGGCTGCCCAGTTTTGCTTTCTTAACATCTGGAAGGAGTGTTACATGATTCCGGCTTCAGCATATATCAGATTTATTGCAATGTGCATGTAGTAATTTGTATTTATGTACCAAAATTTAGATTTTAGGATATTGCACAAAATCCCAGACTGCATCATTAAACAGTTATGCTATAGTATTTATTAACCGGTTTTCTACTGACAGCAATTTTATCATACATTCATAAGGAGGAGTTGTACTTCTGGCATATATATGTATTTGTTATAATAATCACAGAATGTTCCAGAAGGACTATTAAACTTGCATGTTTCCACAATCTGTTTATGTAATGCTTATTATGTGCACAGCATATATCTGCCTTTCAAGGAAATTGTGATAAAATGTGCAAATTGTAATCTCTTTAAGGCAAGGACTTTTTATTCCAAGCGCATTGCCAGCAGTCAGCAATGAAAAAAGAGAGTAAGATACGTATAGCATGTTGTCACAAGATGTATCAGATGTGATTATTGCTACAAGTCTCTTTTCCCTAAAGGTATTTCTTCTTAGGCTGTCTTGAAGACAGAAAGCCTTTTGAATAGACTTGGTAATTTTCTCTGCAGGGTCAGGAGATGTGCAAATTAGAGGTTGCCAAAAATATTTTACAGGCATACACAGACTAAGACCTTGCACTTGTCTTTAAACAGCCAAAGAATTTCAAGTCTAGCAAGCAGACTAGAGACATGTCAAGTGATGAAATTGAATGTAAATGTAAAAGCTTCTCTCTGCTAAAAAAGAACACAGCCCTTAGATTAATATTAGCAAACCCTACTATGTCACATTGCTACAATCAGCATCTCTCCGGGAAATAAGAATACATTAGTTCAGGTCAATATCTGCACTCCCATCAGACAAAATTACCTAACTGTCTTTGTCTGGTAATGATAATGACATTGTTAGCCTCCAGGGAGTTGACGTCACACAACTAAGCAACTCAGGAAGTGCAGTGTATATAAGTGAACCAGCAAAGACCTCCCTCCATGGCTATGGACTGATTCAGCTGATGGATGCTATACCAACGCTGCTGTGCAAATATCCAAATATGCCCCAAGCTGCACTTGATAAGAAAACAAGCAAAAGAGTATTTTAGGCACATAAACAGTTTTAAGTAAGTGACCCATTGGAAAGGAAACATTTAAAAAATAGGATGGCATCTGAATCAAATCTACTACGCTCAACTCATGCTCAGAGATATATATGTGTATTTGCATTTGTGATGGCTAATATTCCTTTCCTGTGTAAAGAATTGAAATCCTTTGCCTAATCTCTTTTGCTGTTGGTATCTATTTACTTAACTATATGCACCTGCCTACCTACCTGTGAGTACACACAGGTCTTCCAAATACAGCTAGGAAAAGGTAACTAAATATCAAAGCCTGTGAATAAGATTGACTGTACTATATTATCGGTATTGAAGTAAAGGTGGCACGTGAAATCTTTTGCCACTAAATAAAAAATGACTATGCACTGTTTGCACACTCTGTCTATTTTATATAAAAGGAACAGCCAGTTTATCAGAATGATTATGGGGGCTAAGGTAGGAGGGTTTTTTTGGTGTTTGTTCAAGGGTTTACATGAAGCTAATTCTCTCTGTATATTGCATTTATTTAATTAAAAGAGAAGCTCAGTCAATATTGCTCTAGCAAAGCCAAGGCATGTCTGAACTCATTAAAGTAGGGTTTGTATACTGACACTGATGAACGACCTGCTGCTGGTGCTGCTGCAAGTCCATTTAGTTTTTATTTGACATCAAGTTGCTTTGCTTGCACCGTCAGAGCTTGTTTATGAAGTTGTAGTATATCTGACAAGGAGCCAGGGATTTCTCAGATCATATCTGGACATTGCCTTGTCTGCCTGGCGTGTGATATAACAGGTTTGGGCAATCTGCTTTTTGCTCTCTTTCTTCCCATCTCAAAATGGTGACTGTGCTCTCTCCACAGTCTCCTCCAAATAGCTGCATGTGGGAGGAGATACCTGCAATACAGCTCCTCCTACCCGTAATCCACCTCACATATGTTTGAGATGGCAAAAAGAAATGGGGCAGTCACAGGCATCCGAACTCAACACTTGTGAGAGGAAGTAGCTCTGCTAGAGCTAAATCTTCTGCTGCCAATGGTTTTCAGCCCACTGGGCTGCCAAGAAAATCTGCCTTTAGTGGATGCAGCTTACCTAACATTATGACTGCGTAGACAGGCTTTTGTAGGGCGTTCACGAAGACCGACTTAGCCCACTCATGCTCCTGTCACTAGGCTGACGTTACAGCCGGGGCAGAGGCAGCGGAGCATGCAGGACCATTATGGAATCCTGTTTCTCCCCAGTGACTGCAGAGGTGATTAGCCTCACTACGCTAAAGTTAGCTTTCATGAAAACTCTTTTAGTTGGACTTTTATCAAAATGACTGCTTCAGGGTTGAGCAGATTATATTCCCATAGCTGCATTTTGACATGCTGTTTTGCTTTATTTCTCTCTGCACAGTGCTGCTTAAGCACTGCCCAGAATTTTTAGAAGCTTCAGATCTGATCTGATTCATCTATTTTGAATAGCTTTGCAATGTTAGCCAGAGAAGATCCTTTTTATTCCCTTTTTTAACCTGCAAGCTAGGTTTCTAAAAGGATCTGTCCCACTCTGTTAATCTGAAGGTTTGTTCATCAGTTCCCTTTAATGATTTCTGAGCACATTGGTCAATTCCAATTCCATTTACCAGGGCACAGAAGTCTCAGAAATACTAGCTTACTCAGAAAAAAAAACCCAACAAAACAAAATCAAAAAACCCAACCCAAAACAGAGGAGAGGCTGAGGGATTTGGGCTTGATTAGGCTGGAGAAGAGTATCCCCCCCAGCTGCATGCCAGTGAGGAGGTCATCAAGAAGATGGAGCCAGGCTTTTTACAGTGTTACAAGAAAGGAGGAGAGGCATAAATTGAAATATAAATTCCAGGCTAGATGTAAGAAGCAGCTGTTTCCCCAGAAGGTCAGTCAAGCAGTGGGACAAGGACCCAGACAGGCTCTTCAATCACACTGGAGGTTTCAAGATCTGGATGAAGAAAGCCATCAGCAACCTGGTGCGATCTCCGAACTGACCCTGCTCTGAGTAAGATGTTGGACTAGAGATCTCCAGAGGTCCCCTTCAGTCTGAATTATTTTGTGATTCTGGGTTTTATCCACAGAGGGTGTTAAGCGCTGCTGGGCTTAGGCAGGAGTGCCTAACCAAACCCAATATGAGAACTTGTATTTTTTTTCATTATACTTAGGAGAAAATATTTAAGGATTTTTCTATCATTTTGAGCAAATAAAACTACTTCAAACTCAATATACTTATATACATTAACGTGGAAAATCTGAGAGATCATATTTTGAGTTTTATGCCTTTATGAATCTCAAAATTACACATGATAGTAGTAGTTTGATATCCATTCTTGCAATGGTGTTCTGTGACTCTGGGCCCTTGCCTTCTTCTTCAGCATTGTCTCCAAATGATCTTGTTCCTCCTACCCTAGCAACAGAGGATTTATAGTCCCTCATGAGGAAGCTGCTGAGCCCCACTCGCTTTAATGACAAAAATCTCTACCAGCCTCACCCTGTGTGCCCAATCTGGAAAAGCCCAAATCCTGCTGCCGGCACTAAACCGCAATATCATCCAAACACCAAAACAAAACCTTTATCAAAAGAAGCAGCAGCACTGTGATTCTGCATCCAGTATCAGACCCTGCTGTGGTCTCAGCTCGTTCTGGCCACCAGCTCTTTCAGCAGGGGGCACATTCGGACTAGAGAGGAATTAATCCTCCTCCTGATTAAAACTTGGAAAATCTTCTCACCCACACTCCACTCCTACAAGGCACAGTGGCACCCAGACAAGCCAGACCTGCTCAGTCTTATGCCCTTCTTTTGAGCTCCACTCCAGTACACCTGAAATCATCAAAATGAAGGTTGCCAGGGCAGCTCCAAAATTGTCCTCTTGGCAGTATGATCCAGCAGAGATGCCGGGCTTACCCATAGTGGTGCTTTGATGGAAGCACACTACATGCAGGACACAAAGCTGCTCTGCCCTGTGAGGTTGCTCCCATGCCATGTGGATATGAGACCACTTTGAGTGAGATGAGACGAGGTGCTCACACAGAGACACTCACTCAGCCTCTAGTACAAGCACCTGCTGTGGGCACCCTAAGAATGTGGACCATCTGCTTATCCTGTCTGTTTTCCCCAAGCAAGCTTTTTCCTTCAACCCTCACCAGATTTTTTTGTCTTGGTTTGTCTTGACCACCAGCTCCCAGGGTCCTTTCCTTGGAGGCCTGTCCCCCTGTCACAGAATTTCCTCTTCTTACTCCACCTGGAGAAGATTTGGCAAAGAGCTAGATTTGGCAAGTGGAAAACAGAAGACCAGCTTTGCCCTTTTTAATGACATTTTTAACTTCCGTGGAAGAAATCCAGTTGGGCAATCTACCCGGGAGTTTCTGTTTACCCATATGCAAGATAATGCTACTGCAAACATAGTAAGAAATTTATATTATTTAGCTGAAAATTACATTTTGAGGGCAAGAGAATAAAATTAGCATGTTGAAAGATTGACTTTGCAGTGTTTTCTGCACCAGTGAATGGCAGCCGTGCCCTGGCATAAAGGTACGACTGGCAGACTGCTTTGCAGGTCCCAAGTGTGGAGAGCAGTAAGGACACTAGATGTGCAGACAGATTAAGAATTAAGAGGGTTTATAAATATATTCTGCCGGTCAAACAATATTAACTTTAATTCTATCTGTAAATAGGGTTTACATGCCACATATGTCTGTTTATATGTGTAAGTGCTAAAACTGTTTTAGTAGAACAAACAGGCAAGCATTTCATATTTTGGTAATAAATTAAGAAAAGTCTAATTTTGATTTCCCTAGTATTCATCCAGAAAGATTATTAGGACATTTAGGTCCATATTAGTTTCTAATTGCATGCACATCACAAATTTATTCTTACTTGAAATCCTGTGGTCCTTCATTATTTTTGAGTGTTATATAGTTTCCCTTTTTTTCACTTCAAAAAACTATTTTTTAGGATTAAGAAAAAGAAATTTATACTTAAAAATATATTCTTGTGAAACAACTAGGTTTTTTCTTTTAGAGATTCTGCTTAGAGGACTTTTGGCAAATATTTGTGCAAACTCACAACATAAATGCTATTAAATATTTGTTTTAATGGAACATCATTTTGGAATGATAATTTGAACGGATTTCCTGTGGAAGAGCTACCCCAAATAGCAAGCACAGTTATGCCAAATACATTAATTACCATCAGTCTTGAGAGAAATTCAGTGCCCCTCAGGCAAAAATTAAAACAAAAAAAGAAAGTTTAAACAAGCAATCTGCTTGGTGTTTATCTCCACATGGGCACACATGCCTAACATTCCTACTGATAACCATTTATCTTTTCCCTACTGATTCCTTTCTGGTGCTTCTTGTTGGTTATTGTTGTTTTCATTATAAATTTTCCTTTTGTACCCCAAATTTACTAAGTGATTTGTAACCAAAAGCATGATCTCTGGCCTAATTTGCATGCTGGAAACAGCATTAGACTAATATGCCACAGGATACTGAAGCACTTCACTGATTTCTACAATAAAACTCAAAAGGATTAATTGTGTAACAATTCCTCCAGGTCATTACATTGCTGTGGCAGGTGGTGTTTTATCTGCAAATTCCAAATAAAAAGTTGGTTTTCTGCAATATGAGATTGCGAGGATGGGAAAATGACAATGCCTGGACTATTCTGCAACATATGTCAGCTTCTTCATTTCCACGGGTTGGCCAAGAAAGTGAAGAACCCATGGCAGACTGTACTGTACCATTTTGGGGCAAAGAGAGGAGAAAGTGCTTGCAAATGCTTCTGCAGAGTTTGGTATAGAGTTAACTTTGTATGTATTTAAATATAAATACAATGCTATCTTGATGTCATTCTAGAAGTTAATAAGATCACTGTTACTGCAGTTAAACTCAGAATGCTGATGAGAGGGAAAGAAGAGATGTTTTCACCAAATCTCTCTTGTTTAGCGTCTGTCTGTACGTATACATGTATGTACTATGCACATCTGCATACTCATGCAGACAAATTCCATCTGGTTTCTATTACCTTTGGTACAAAGACATACGTGGTGGGATAGATCTATTAATGGAAAATGCATTAGATACTTGCCAACATCATATGCCTAAAACTCAGAAGAAAATACAGAAAGGAAAATATCCTTTCCAGGTTGACCTCCTGTGCTCGTCACCATGGTATCTCAATATGTTCATAAGAACACTGATTGCAATGTCTATTCTCTCTTGCGTGCGGTCCTTTTTTCCTCTCCTCCCTTCTTTCCCCATGCAAGAGTTAGGGGGTGGAACTGAATTAATTTCTAAATGTTATTACTATATAATATGCAATGCAATTTTCTTAGTGAGTCATGTCAAGAAAAAGCGCCTTTTATTTTGAATGTAAAGTAGCTTAGTTCTTGAGAAAACAGGCCCTGTAGTCTTTCAGAGACATATAAGGAAACATGAAATTGGGCAAAAATAAGTTTCACCACTGAAGCACTGAGAATGACACCGATCAGCATCTCTTCTCTGTGTCACACATTTAAAATCCAAATGAGACTAGTATGTATACAAAGTGACACAGCAGATGAGTAAATTACAGTGACTTTAGGATCTGAGCATCATTGCCCAGTGCCATTAGAGAGAGTAAAATCCATTCAGGCAACCAGGTTTGGCAGAGTTGGCTCTGTTATAACCATAGTGTCACGGCAGCATGAGAGTATGCTCAGCTCTGAAAATAACCTGGGAAGACCGGTAATGCCTCCTTAACCCAGTATTAGCCACACAGGTCTCTCTCCAAAGTGTAGCAAGCTGAAGTGCGTCTGTTTCCAATGTCCCAGATGGTTCCTGTACAATCTCTATAACTTCTTTCAGTCTCCTATTCCCTTCCCGCTTTTCCTTCCAAAATGCCACTGACTATGAATAATTTAATTTGCCTGCCAAAGTTCTCCATCACTTTCTCCAGCCTTAAGAGAGTAACTTTCTAACGCTGTATTTCAATGTCTTCTGGCAGAATATTTTCCATCTGCTTTTTCGATGTGTGAGTGTGGGAGGGGCAGAGGAGGCTGGGATAGTGGGGGTGGTGTCAAGGAACGACGCCAAGACATACTGCTCTCGCTGAAATGATCTACAGCTCCCTTTCTGTTTCCACAGGGCTCGGTACGCTGCTCTCACTTCCCTTCGGTGTGGCTGCCGTTCCTCACTTCTCCCTGAAGTAAGGATAAAAAGGAAAGAGAAAAAGAAAGTCATCTCCCCTATGGATAACTTTCAAAATATGTTGGGATTGGAAAAGTCCATTAAATAAAGCTTTTACCCCATTATTCTAGGCTTTTTGGCTCAGCTAGCTATGTAGCTAGTATGAAAAGTACGAGCACCAATCTGCGTGGACAGAGGGAGTTGGGCAAGAACGTGGACACCCAGAAGGAAAGGGTGCTGGACTCCATCCCTGTCAGAGATCGCTCTGGGCATCACTCTGTGAACCAGGAGGACAAGGAGTCTTCTGGCTATCACAAAAGGAAAATAACATAAAACAGTAGCTGTTTTCCCAGATACTACTAGTAAGACTAACACAAGTTTATTTGCCACGTGGATTTTAGGGATTCACCTTTACAGTGAAGATGTATCTCCTATGGGCAGTATTTCTCTATTTGGGCTGGGAGGAGCCGATAAATCTTAGGTCTTCCCTATCTCTAGGTGTGTCTTTGGAGTGGCTGTCTGGGACATTACATAAACAGCAGGAAGCTGTAAGAGACATCCTGAAGCAGCCTCTAGGATTGCATTGCAGCACAGTTATGTAATAAGAAGCAGCAACTTGGATTAGCTTGTGATAGTCAAGAAACATGACAGCAGGCATTACGCTTAACATGGAACATATTAATGATAGATTAAATAATACGATATCCCGTTCTCCTAAAAGACTAGGCAGGCAGTTTGATGCCTGTGGCTGTGCCTGATGTGGTGCACCCCATCACATTCAATCACAGACACTCAGTTCATCTGTGCAGGGCCTTTATGTAAATGTGGACCTCTTGGAAGTCCCACCCACCTTTGCCACAAGCCGAGGAACGGAGCTTGCTCTGTGGAGCTATATTAGATCATGGAAACAGAATGCAAAAAGCTTTTTGCAGCTCTGCTGTTGCTGACGCATGGTGTGGAAAATGGTTGTTGATTGCTCCGTTTCCTCTGAGATCTTGTGCGTTTCTTTCTTCTGAGTTCTGCTAAATAGGGTGGCATTTCATCCAAGTTATACAGCTTCTCAGTAAATCATTGATTATTAAATAGAGTAGTGTTTTATCTAGATTATGTATTTTATTTAATAGATAATAGCTTTAGCATATCTGCATGACTGACAGGGAATTGGATGACAATTTCCCTTTCTTGGACACTGTAATGCAAAATTATCTCACTGAGATGTTCATGGGATAAAGACATGACTTTTTCTTTTCTTTCTAAGAATCATTAAAGCTGAATTAGCATGTTTTGCTATTGCAAAATAGCAATTTTAGTTGCTGTTACCTATTTGTTAATGTTATACTGTGGATATTTTAACACTTTTTTTCTCCATAGTTTTAACTCAGTTTGACAGAGGAAAATTTACATGCATCTGAGTAATTAATTTTTACTTTGTCAAAGTTAGGAAACAATTTGAATGGTAATTCAGAAGACCCTCATGCAATGCTTGAGTTACATCATTGCCCCATGTACCTTACAGTGCATAAAAGACAAAGGCTGGAATCTACAGCTTTGTTCAATATTGCATTAAATTGTAGAGTTCTTTTTTCTCCCTCTTTTTGAGCATATGCCACCAAACATGCAAATGAACCAACCAAAAGATCAGCTGTACTAACAGTTAATGAGAATTCAAAGAGATTTTTTTAGCCGAGCATCATCGTTTCAGTGAAGATTCAAAGAAGATTAATTTGATTTATGTCAAAAAGGAGGAATCTTATTATTTATTTTTATATTTATATATTTTATATTTATAAATTTAATATAAATTAAATATTTATCTGAAGTCAAACTTTCATGAATATATTTGTGCACACTTGCAGAGTTCTTCAGATTCATGTGTAAAAAGAATATGGGAGAAGATGACAATGTTTATTTATATGTAAATTATTCTTTTTGTACGGAAAATCTATTTCAGGTTTCAAATGAGTTTATAGCTCCTCTTTGCAATGCTTGGGAACTTACAGGATAAAATTTGGAGCTGCTGAAATCAATGAGTTTTATATCTGATTTTAATGGACTCCAGAATTCATCTCTACAAGAAACTGATGGACAGACACAGATAAGAAAAAACTGTCCAACATAATTCTTAAGGGCACTTTACTATACCTCAAAGCAACATTTTTTTTCTGGAATACTTATCACATACAGAATACACGTTAGTGTGCTATCAACATTTTATCTGCTCTCTTTTGGAGAAGCTGCATGACTCACATCTTTCTCATACTCAAGTAAAAAACTCGTGCTAATAACGTCATTACAATGCACCAAACCCTCACGTACAACTATATTAAGTACGGAAAAGACAGCTGATTTCAGCACCAGCAGGATTTGTAAGCACACCACTGTTTCTCAAGCCCCATATCATTACCATTTCCAGGAACTGTGCGTGGCATCCTGAAGTGGCTTTTCATACATCATTTCCATGGCCCTTCATGCACTGCTGCTTTCACACAATGACCCCATATCATGCATGATGATACTGTGAGTCACAGATGGCTTTAACACAAAAAGCCTTGTGTTGAGCCGTTTTCTTCACATACACATTGAAATCCAAATTATTCATGAGTAACTGTACTTTTGTTAGACAACTTGTGCTATCTAAACTCCAAATTCACAAGATTATTCATGCATGGCCAGAAGAGAAAGAAACTGTAGCATACAGTATCAAATGACCTGACCAACTCTTCCAATGCCTTTCTTTTCTTTTTTTTTTTTTTTTTTTTTTTAAATTGTTGTCTAGTAGGGCTTTTTAAGCAGTGGGGAGAAGTACTTCTGATGCACATGAATGCAATCCTTTGTCTGACCTACTCTTTCCAAGGCGTTAGGAGTGGTTATTTTTGGCAGTGGACATTAATCCAAGACTAACTATGAGAAACAAAATGCATTTTACTTAATCCAAGTGACTATTGGTAACTGATGTTAACATTCAGAATAAGCAAAAATTCCAACTGATATGTGTTTAGGCATATACTGTGAGGAAAACAATAGATCTAGTCTTATTTTGCACCAGAATGTCACTTTCCCACTGACTCCAGAGCACAGGATTCATTTCACTTCAGAGTTCTTTCACGTTCAGTAAGGACATTTGCTAAAATGTTTTCTCTCTGAAAGGACTCTCATGCTCTCTGGCTGTGGACAGTGTTCTGTCAGACATCACGTTCAGCACATATTAATAATGTTATGCTTTAATGATAAGGACTTAATGCCATGTACTGTATGGATCATGCACATTACTGTTTAGACATTCTGAATGAAATCTTAGCCTTGGCATTTCCTAGAAAAAGTAAGGTAGGGAAAATCCCCTTTATAATTACCTTGATTTTAAATAGTCACATGTATTTACTTGCTATACTAACAGAGTAAAGATGTGCAGAGTGATGCAGTATTTATGGTCAGGGAAACCTGAAAAGCAGTGAGAATGTGTAAAGGGTACGAGGCTGGTCTAGTGCAGCTCGCATGGGCATCAAAAGACATTCGGTGCCTGGCATCAGTTGGAGCAGAGTCCACAGAGCTCTGGCTACTTCAACATCTAATGAGAAATTTCTGAAAAAAAAATAATTAGAGGTTTGTTTGACAAAAGTAGTAAAATCTATTCCTCTATAAACCTAACCTTAATATGAAAAACCATGCTAGAATATTCGCTTAGTCCAGAAGGATGGAAGAAGTCTGGCTTCCCATGGATCTGTGTGCTCTGATCTTCATCTCTTACTCACTCACTTTTGCGTTCCTATCCTCTATATATTGTGTACCACAGTTTCCTTAGGTCTTTCTCCACATCTGAAAGGCTCTTTTCTGATACCTTCCCTCCTTCCACGCCCCAGGGCTCCTGAAGTAGTGTTTTGCAGCTGGTGATCTGTGGGTCACTAGCAGTCCACAGAAATCTAGATGGCTGCCAATAAGAAAACCTGAAAAAATACCCAAAGACTCTTACATGTGCAAGCAAACGGTCACACAAAATTGAGGAAACAGAAGCAGTTAATTCAGAGCTGACACTAGTTTTAGTTTAGTGATAAATAAAAAGAAGTAAAGAGAAGCTCTTTGGAAGTCCTGCACAAGAGGAAGATATTTTTTGGAATGGCTAAGCAATTCTTGAAATAAAACTAGCTGAGAAATAACATCCTAACCACAACAATTTCTTGCCGTGTCCTTTACCTGTCATGTTAGGGTAGAGCACCACTTGCCGTGGCAGGTTTAAACCTACCCATGAACTGTCTGATTTACCTAGTGATGGAAAGCTGTCAGGTGCTTCAGCAGGGCAAGTCGATCCCTAAGCCTTGCTGGTACTGAACTGGGTCCCCCGTTCCTTTCTAGCTACCAGTCTTTACAAAATATACAGGAACATGGTATCTTTGAGACCTCTACTTCTTGTCATATCTTGTTGCAACTGGATAACTAATTAGACAGTTACTAGGTGGTACTGACAGGTGAATTCAAATACCTTATTTACTAAAAAACTCAGCTGAAAATAGAAAGATTATAACAATGTTCTAGGTGACAGTTTCAAGATGATCTTAATTAGAGGGTCACTTGGTGCATAGGATATACAAACTAAGCAATCAGGTCCTTTTCATGTGGTTTAAAAGGAAAGAATACATTTAATTTCAATGAAAAAAGAAGACTTAAAATCTGCACAGGGTAGTTAATAATAAATTGGTCGAAACATTGTCTGCTACTGAAAAATGCAGGTTCTGTGTTCAGTCAGTTGTGTTATGATAACTCTGTTATGTAAAGTCAGGTCATGTGAATGTAACGCCATTTAGTGGGATAGGTTATAATATCATCTATGAACAAAAATCCATTACAATTTCTCACCTTGACAAGGTATAAAAACTTTGTAGTGGCCTGCATTATCTTATCTCTGAACATATGGTGATATTGTATTTCCCGGTAAAAGAATTAATTTACTTTTCCTTGGCCCAGAATGTAATTCTAAACAGCAGTCACCTATACTCTCTTATGCTGTAATATGTATGTACTACAGATACAGCAAAATTAATTTTCAGCTATACAGCCTGAGATCATTGGGATGGCAACAGTATGGGGCTCAGCACAAACTAACCTCTCAGTTATTTACTTTGCTTTTTTGGCTAGTGTCATGCTAACTCAGGATAGTTCATGTTCCATGCAGTGCAACAGCATTGTAATCTGTAAAATAAAGGAGTGAAAAGGCCCAAAAGTTTGTGCCTTATCCTTCTGGAGAACAGTTAAACATGGAAAATAATATCTTCACAAATTACACCATTTAACAAAAGGAATTCCCTTTTATTCCTGTTGTTTTACTAGCGTGTGAGAGAAGTGGCAGGTTCCCCTCATACCTACCATCTATGATTCCGAATCCAGGACCCCTGTCCTGCAAGACAAAAAGCAAACCTTACCTAACTGAGACCACTCCCTCCATAGAGGGACCTAGAAGAAGGTACTGAATACCTTCTGTATTCAGAAGCCTAACTAAAAATCTTTCTTTCTCTTCACAGGGAAAGAGAGAAAGAATATTCATTGCCCAGAAAAAGAAACATTGGACTGTATTAGAGACCTTAAAGTTTTTTGACGAAATTTACCCAGAAACATACTTTCCCAGTCATCAGCTGTAGAATGTTTCTCCAAGCTTTTTGGAAAATGGGTGACCTGAAAATAAACAAGTTATCATAATGAAAACAACTCTCTTAAATCAACCATGAACTCAAGATTTTTCAGTGGCTATTCACAACAGAAATGTGAATATTTTTTCAATGATGTGCAATGAATAGAGTTACGTCCTTCTTTAAGAATGTACTCTATTTTATAAAACACTTAATAGGATCCTATGCTATATAAGTAAACAGTAAAAAAAATAATATATTTATTACTAGGAGAGAACACCAGCCACTTAATTAACTTATCTCTTGAGGTCCCTTTTAACATATACTGTGTTATATTTATAATCTGTTCTTTTTCTAGAAGCAAAAATGAGACTCAAGTAGCATTTTGGATATGGAGATTTTCTGAACAAATTAGCTGTAAGCCTTCCCACATAATAATATTCTTTTGACTTTCAGACTGTGGCCTCAGTTTTAAAAAGCATATGATGCACATGGAAATACTTCATAACCCTTCATAAGTAAAATCAAAGTATATTTTAAGATTTAAAAATGTCAGGATATTATTTCCTGATTTTTCTATTGCCTAAATTAATATGAAGGGAAAAATTCACAGCTGCAGCTGTCATAGGGCCAGGACAGTGACTGAGAGTGTGTAGTTTTTTCCTTTTTTTCCCCTTTCTTCCTTTTGCTATGTTTAATGGAAAGCATTGTATGATTAAATAATTCCTGTGAATAGGAAATTAAATTTGTAATATCAGCCTTTAGATACTGGCTGATTTCTCTACAGGGACTAGAAAACAACTTAAATCACAGTTTACCAGTACTGCATTTACAACAAATGCGTTACCCAGGACTCGAGGACTTGTGATGTTGCCTGTGGGGTTCGGGAAGACACTTACATGCCACTTCCACCTCACCCCATTTCTGGTTGGGAAATTTCATCTGGCGGAAGAGTGATGTTACATTCCCTCATGTCTGGTTAGTACGCCTTGCCTCTAAGCACAAACATAACCCTACTATTTTAAAGTTACAAAATACTTCCCCTGCACCCATCCCTACAGCCAGACCTGACCAGGCAGGCAGACATTTATTTGTTTTGTTCTCCTCTGAACTCTGCTTTCCAGGATCATCTGGAACACCGATTAATGAAATCTGGGTTATTTTCAGGGCCTTAGGTGACTGGTAGTGGTCTCACTTTCTTGAACTCTGTTAGAGGGGCAGGGTAAGTTGGGCACTGGGTCTTCTGCTACAGGCTTTAACTTTGGCAAGGAGGGTGGGTAGTAGCTCCTTGGATCTTCTATCTATGCTGCAGCTGCCAGCAATTAAGGGGGGCCAGGTCTGACAGTCTTAATGTTCCCATATAATCTTACATTTTTGTGTACCCCTGATTCACAAAGATGGAGTGTTACAAATGCAGGCAAGAGGAAGAAATCTGTAACATTTAGAAGCCAAAGTTCCCTGTGTCCTTCTTTCCATTTGCCCTGAAGGCCACACCCAGCTGTGGTTTCCATAGCAGTGGTGAAGAAATAGTATGGTAATTTTTAAACATTTCCTGGAGCAAGTGAATGAACAAGATACAGATATGAATTGCAAAATCAGTACACATCGGTTTACAAAGTGAAAAAACACAAAGTAACCCAGATTAACATTATTAAATTTCAGTTTATCTGTTTTTCCCCCTCTGTTCTTCACCAGAGGCAGGAAAAAACACTTTTTCTACAAGATCCCACTCAGTCAGTCCCAGACGGCAACTTTGGTTTCATCATCATTAATGACAGAATCTTCACCTTTTCAAATACATAAATGCCAAGCAGACAACTCAGGATTACTCTCATTAAGTAGAAGCGTCATCCCATGCGAAAGATTCAGGGTTATTATTTGTCCCTGTTTGAAAAAAGAGAAAAGGTAGTGCTCAGGGTTAGCCTAAAGGTTGTCTCCATGTTGATGAACTTCTAAGATGTCAGCTTCTGTCTATAAATCTGTTTTTCCTCTAGGATAATCTGGACTGGATTATCTGAAGACAGTTTACTATATTTTGACTAAAAAAGGAAAAAAAAATCATGAACATTTTCTGCCCATGTCTTTTCTTAGCTCTGTTCGTGTGCAGGAGTGAGGTCTTTCTTAAAGTCCTACTCTGTTGCTGCTTGGTTCTACTGTGACATTAACCTTTTAAGATTGCTTTAATCTCCTCTTCTTTTCTTGCTTTATAATACATACAGAGGTTTTAGCACAGGTTATCATTTACACTTCCTACTACTGATTTTTTTGCTTCTGTAACATGCAAATGAACAGTAATACAGCATAAAGTTTACCTCAGATCTCCTAAGGTTTGGTTGCTCATAGTTTCCCAAGTCCAGATGGAAAAGTTGCATTATATACCTTCTCTGTGGGGAATAACCCTCACCTGCCAGAACAGTCCATTTTTTTTAAAGTAACTCCTGGGAAATTACCTACTGCTTACTTTCACCAGTTTTGGCAATATTAAGAACATTAGTGCATATGAGATACTAGCTGTACTAGTGTGTTCAAAAGGCGATGAGGTCTGCTCTGAGTCAGACTGAAAAAGGCAGACATCCTTCGTCAGAAGCATCAATACTGGCCAGAGGTTTGCTCCTCAGAATATGCCTTCAGTTTTCACCGAGTCAAGTTAGCTGTAATTTTTGTTGTTTAGGTTGTAAGCAGGTGTATTCACAAACACGGAAACCAATCATTCACTTTTCTACAATTTGTTTATTATTTGAAACAGTTTCCTTTTGAAACAGACCTTCTTGGTCTCAGCCTTCAGCCAAATAACAAATTTCTTAGAGTGTTTGTCTGATGATATTCTTCCTAATAGAAAGTACAGTGTGAACACTCAATAAAAAGAAATGTGTTAATGTTCACATTTGATTATCTGATGCTTTAGCACTCGTTGTTTCTGAGATGCTTTTTTCTGATTTTCTTTAATCTTTGCTTTTCAGTGAATGTTTTTTTTTTTTTCCTGCAATATAAAATTGGCCACATTACACAGTCTGTACTTACATTTTTCAGTTGGTCTTCCATCTCATAGTCTATTGTTCCTGTTGCTTTCTAAAGGGTCCCAAATAAGGAATTTGTAGAGGATGTACTTTTTGATTCACTTTAGTGGAGTTACACAATTTTACAAATTTAGCTTAGATGACCAAAATATTTTTATTCACTTACAAATACTGTGGTGTGTGTGTATACTTATTTCAGTGCAAATAGCAACCGTTACTCAAACACAGTGAGTAAACAAAAATTACAAAGCAAAAACTTTTTCAAATAATAAACAAAATGTGGAAAAACTGAAGGTGAATGATCAGTTTCTGTGTAAATATGGTTTGAAACATTCAACTACAGTAGTTATGGTTACCATAAGGGAACTCCATAGCAAAAAACCAAAACCACCTGCAATGTTGTTAGGCAGTTTAAATACATTCCTAGTAAAATGTTTTAAGTATTGGGATTTTATTTTTTTATTTTAAGGTAAATGTCTTTGAGGCCTAACCTTGAAGATTATTGTGTTATATTCTTGCATTATATAAAATGATGTAAACTTTATTAAAATTCAAAAAAAGTAGGATGCCACATAATACACATGAACATAATTTGCTTAAACATTTTGTGAAACAATCTTTTACTTTTTATCATCCATTTGTTGCTTTTGGTCTACACTACTGACTTATATAAATACAGCCATTGATTATTGTACAACTTGATTTGCATACAATTCCAAGCTTATCGTTATATCCAGCTGGCTTCTGTAGCTTAATTCTACATTTAAGAAACATTGACCTAAAAGGACAAAATTAATTTTAGTTTTAGAAATCACAAAATTCCATATGTGTTTACAAAATGGGGATACCCATCAGATTTTGACGCCCTGCTAAATAGAGACGATGCACATTGTCACCACAGACTACAAATAGAATATAGGAAGTGCTCCTTAATCACGTTGTGACACTGAAAACTTGGAAAGCTAGTGTGTCCCATTTGGGAAGGCCACTTAAATCACTAATGCCCAGGGCTCTAATGAGCAATAAACGTGCTTCAGATATAGGCCATTAAAATTTTATGACTACCCCATACTAATGTGCCATCTCACAAACGTTCCTCTCCATATGGAGAAAAACAGAGCAAACTCCTTATAGTGACAAACTTATTTTAATAGCTGTCTATATATAAACTTACCTGGTTATTTATAAAACTATATAAGATTTCTAAACTATATTTGTATCTCTTTCTCTCAGCAACCATGCCTTCTGCTATTCTGAGGTGATAGTCGATACCTAAATAAATCTTATTTGCTATATTCAGCTCATCTTTATTTTTGGTCTCATAACTAACGGCTGTGGGTCTTGTCAGTTTGACCTTGAAAAGACCTTTTATTTGCCACATAGGACAACACAGATCCATCCCGTCAGTTACGGTAGATATGATATGCTTATGAAAGGCTAACAGAAGTCAGCAGTCATGGACAAGAGATGAATTCAAATTGAAGCTTTCATATTATAAATGATATGGAAGAGTGGACAATGTGTTCCCTGTGGTAGGACCAGGAGACGCGTATTCTAACTCTTCCACCAGATTCCTGCAACCCACAGCTCTGGAAATGGATTTTAGATTTTAATTTTTCAGTGCTAAGTTGGAACAGAGAATGAAATTAATTTAATCTAACTTCTGACCACTCCACTGGAGATGCCAATAACTAAGCTGGTCACCCCAGACCCTCTTTACAGACACATAGACATAGAGTTACAGTAGGGCAACACTCACATGCTTTGTGTGCTTGTGTTCACTCATTATCCAACTTACAGGTACCTACATGGGATCAGAGGAATTCTAGTCTTAAAACCCAATGTTCAGGTACAAAACATTCTCACCATCAGCAGACATTCAGCACTACTGAAAACGAGAGTCCATTTCTGACGTAGATAATTTGCAGTGATTCTTCTGCGGTCATGCTGTGAAAAACACTCTCATCTCTTATCAGAAATATGTTACAGAGGTAGTAATAAAAATGCATCTTTAGGTTTGAACTCACCTACAAAACAGTTGTAATAGTTGATAAGCTCTGTAATCATTTCATCACCTCAAGTGTATTCATGACTCCTGAGAGGTGGTCGGATCCCATACAGTGACGTGATCCATTGAAGAGCCTACAAATAAACAAAATGAGTTAACTCTTACAATCTTCTTAAATTTTAAATGCCAACACTAAATTATGTGCACAAATACAGGACTGCATTCAAGTTTACTTTAAATACTGGCCTTCTTTAGCTGCTGGAGTTTTATTCAGAAAAGTATTCTATCTGAAAAAACAAATGCAATATAAAATACAGAGTATTTTACTGTAAGGTTTTACAGATCTACCCATTTTAAAAGTTCCCCTTTCTCTAGTAGAGTAGTTTACAAGACATAAATGATATACCAGACACAGTCTTTTCAAAAGTGAGACTTGTGTTTCCTCTTGTCAAAGCAGTAGATGTCCAATCTATGTGTGATAGAAAGTACTCAACATGTAGGTACAGGATAGAAAGAAGGCATGGAAACAGCTTTAACTCCATGTTCCAGAGAGGCCTATTTGATAAAGGTTTTATGAGAAGCTTAAGAAAGGATTAAGAGAGATCATAGACCGCTTTGAGGGAAGGGGAAAAGGAAGAAGTGGAGCTAAGGCAAGACCCAACATGTCTCAGCTGTGACACGACATGATGGAGCATGGCACAAATTGAAGGAAAGCAAAATTTCCCCTCCTGAATCTCTGGAAAATTATAGTTTTCTTGGATGATAAGACTAGTTCTTGAGTGTAAGAAGGGCTTCCCAATATCAAGAGAAAATGGATCAGACCTCACTGCCCTTTTAAAAGATGATTTACAATGGTGATCTGTGGTTAAATCCCATATCTAATGAAAGAAAAAGACTGAGGAGATTGCAACAAAGCTTGAGGTTTGAGGTACTAAGATGGCTAGAGAAAAAGTAACCTAAACACCTCAGCTCTGTGTGGACTGACTGCATGGTGATACCATTCTTTAGCATAACCCATGGAAATAAGAAAAGAAAACTCATTCTTTTTGCCCTGCAAAGCTATATATGTCCCCAGCTTATTGTGTTGCTGCTACACATGTATGATTTGAACAGGCTATCCAGGACTAATTCCAATAGACTAGATTGTGATGTTGATAGCTGTGTGAATGTGTGGATGCTTGAATGTTAGAAGAGCAGTTCTTTTCACCGTAACAAAAAATAGGTAGCTTGATTTCACAAGACAGAAATACTGCTGAAGGTGGTTGCAGAATCTCATTATATTGGATTGGGAAAAGCGCACACGTATTGAAGTGGCTGTTTCAATGGAGTAGACGCTTCCTTTATCAGTTTTGCCAGGCAAACTATTTGTGTAGCAAAGGAAGAATATACAGTATGAGTGAAAATCAGGATTTTATGTTCAGCTGCTGCAGTATATATATATATGTATATATATTTGATCCAGATTTACATACAAGGAAAAACTTTTCACTGTCAGCATAGTAAAATGTTTGAAGAAGTAACCCAGAGAATCTCCATCCATAAAGATTCAAAACTCAGCAAGTCTGTGACCAACTTGCTTTAACTGGGCCGCTTCAAGCAGTGGTTGGACTAGATGCCCACCAGATGTCCCTTCCAACCTCATTTATTCTATGATTAGAAATGTTGGGGATTAATTCTACACCTAAAGCAAAAACATCAACTGCAGGGTGAAAACCAAAGTGAAGAGCAAGATAGACATCTGCATTTAAAATATCATGGAACAAAGAAGCTTTTTTTCTAAAAGATTTTCCAAACAGCTGTGCAAAATATAGTTAAAAATTTTTGCCCTGAGATCAAAGTTCATTTTTCCACTTTAAGTGTCTGATGTATTCACTAGTCACCTAAAGTTAAAGTTAAAATTATACTAATAATTAAATAAAAGACACCTAAGTAGATTTGATGCTCAACTTTTAAACTGAATTTAGGTGAAAAAGTGCCAGCCTTTACAGTTGCCTTTGTTTTGTTCCATGCAGGACAGAAAGACAAAAATGAAAAATGTTGAAGAGCTGCATCATTTCTGGGATGCCATAAATTTTGAGGGCTGCCTAAGGCAGAGGTACAATAAAGACTGGACTTCACCAAAGTGTTTGACACTGTTTCCTGCACTCATCAGGTGGTGAACAACGGTTTTTACTCAGGCTGGCAGTGTGTCACAAGTCCTCCAGGGATCAACACTGGGCCCCACACTGTTCAACATCTTCATCACCTTACGAAGTTTGCCGATGACACTAAACATGGTGGTAAGGTGGACACATCAGAAGGGAGAGACATCTTACAGAGCAACCTGGACAGGCTGAAAGAGTGGTCTAGCAAGAACTATACGAAGTTTAACAGAGACATTTCGTTCTGCACCTGGGACAAAATAACCAAAGAGCCCAGTGCAGGCTAGAATCTGTGTGTTGGAGGAGCAGCCTTGCTGAAACGGACCTGAGGGTCCTGGTGAACAGCAAGCTGAACAGGAGTCAGCAGTGCACCACTGCAGCAACAAAGGCAAATCAGATCCTGGGCTGCATCTGCAAGGCCATTAGCAGCAGGGAGAGAGATGTGATCATTCCACCCTTCTTAGCACTTGTCAGGCCACACCCAGAGCACTGTGTGCAGCTGTGGTCCCCACAATTCAAAAAAGTTGTGGACAGACTGGATAGGGTCCAAAGGAGTGCCACGAAATTGGTCAGAGGGCTGAAGAACCTGCCCTGTAAGGAAAGACCGAAGGAGTTAAGTTTTTTCTGCCTGGAGAAGAGAAGGCTCAGGGGAACCTCATCACAGTATTCCAGTGCTTAAAGAATGGCTACAAAGAAGATGGAGGCTCTCGCTTCAGAAGGAGCCATGTGGAGAAGACAAAGGGCAGCGGGTACAAGTTGTACATGGACAAGTTTCGTCTTGATACAGGAAAGAAATCCTTTACAGTGAGAACATCTGGTCACTGCAACAACTTCCCCAGGGATGACAGAGCCCTCATTGTTGGGGGTTTTCAAGACGCAATTGGACAGGGTGCTACATAACCTCATCTAGGCTGCCTTTCCCATGAAAGACTGGACCACATGGTCTTTCAAGGTCACTTCCAATCTGGGCTATTCTATGATTCTGTGAAAGAGAAGCATATTTAACATCACCTGGACTGCACCTGTGTAATAAGGTTTGCTTCATCAGGGAGCATGAGGTCAACAGATGATTCCAGCAAAGACTTGTTAGGAATTGGCATCTGTGCCCTCTGGTTATTGCCTATATTGACTCTTCTCCACCAGCTCCCAAACTCACTGAACAGCTCTCACACAGCAACAAGCACACACTCTTCTTTTCTTTCCCTGCAGTTACTTCCCTGGCAATAAAACTGCAAACAAAGAGACTGTCTTTCCAATGCTCCTCTTTCTGCTAATCCTCCTACACAGGTTACAGGAAGAAAGATTCCCTGGGTCAAGCATTAAGAAAAGGAGAATTAAAGAAAAGAAAAGATCATGGAGCTGGACTGGAAGAACTGACCATTTGGAATGAAAGTTAGCAAATATAGGTCCTTGTTCCTCTCTGTCTGTTGGGACTGAACCCGGTAATCCCAAATCTCTGTTTCTTACTGTCTAAAAAGAAACTGTAGTGCCCATGTGTCCCCTCATGGCAGAAGCAGAGCTGAACAGGAGATAATTTTTCCTTGCTATGAGTTCCTCTCTTGGCTCATGCTGCCATGACAGTTAAAAATATTTAAAGACTCTGTTGCTGATGAGGATGTGATCATTGGGATCTTTGCAATTCCATGGGATGGAGTCTTGAACCATGTTGCTTGTTAAACAGTTCAGGAATTTCATCTCAAGTGCCTTGATTTCAAAGATTATGCTTGTGAAGTTGGCTCAACATTTGCTGGCCCATAGTATTTCAGTCCCTGCTCTGACATGTGTGCCATTACAGTTGGAAAAGTTAATGACATTTCAACTGTTCCCTAGTAAGAAAAGCTCACCAGAGTTGAATGCTAAGAGCCTGTAGATCACTCAAGTGCAGACCACCTTCCCATATGTGACTAATAGCTATGAACTTATGTTTTGCTTCAGCTATCTTTATTTTTCTGCAGGGGACAAATAGACTTGAGTGTCTAAGATTTTCAAGGAATGACTCAAAATGTTTGTTGACAGAATCACAGTGTGATATATTGCAATTTACTAGAGAACCAGGAAATTATGCACTTTGTGTCTGTGGTGGCAACTTTCTGGTAACCTTCTCATGTTGCTTGTGGTTAAAAAAAAAACACCCCCTTCTCATGTTGCTTGTGGTTAAAAAAAAAAAACACCAAAAAAATTCTGGGATTATTTATTTATTATTCTAACTGTGGGCTGAACCACCCTGAAGGGATCCTGCCACCTCCTGAATGAATTACTTCTGACATTTCACTTGTAATCTGAAACATGGAACCAAGTCTCGTTTCAGGCAAGTTTTACTCTCTGGTTTCCTGCACTAAATATACATTGTGTAGAAATAGCAAAGGTTGGGGAGGGAAAAACAAGCCCTGCTACTGGTATGGATGTCTAGCCTTCTGCTGCTCTTTCTTGTTCTCGTAGATTGGTAATTACACACAGGAGGCCGGATGTTTTTGTGAGTGACGCCGTTTTCAGTTTCATACACATTTAAACTATCGTTTGACTGAAGTCGGTACAGCGAGTTAAAGCAGGTCAGAGCTTAGTCCATTTGAACATCGGGGTGTAACACAGTCCCAACTTTCTGTGCCTTTATGTAACAGCTGAGGAACATGTGCCAAGGACTGGAGGTACTCAGTATCCTCAGGCCTTACAAAGGGAAAGTGAGTCTCTGATACTGAACTCGCTGCTAAATACTAAACTCCTGTTTAAATCGTGCCATGGCTCCACAGTTATTTTGAGGCATCTAAGAGTGTAGAATTTTATTAATCTTTTAAATTTTATTAACTGTTAATTTTTTAGATAAAGACTGGATATTTGAGGTATAACTCAACTGCTGTAAGGCAGGAACAATCAAAAACATATATTGTGGTGCTTTTTAAGTTTCCTTATTAATTTATGAAGACTGTGTGGGAGAAGACAACAATCTGTACTCAGGAGAAATGCAGTGAATCAGCCTGTTCTTTATGGTGAAATGTTTTTTTACGTAGCTGCTGTACCTTGGAGAAAAAAACCAAATAAACTCCAGATTCTACTTTAATCAATCTAATTTTAAAAAAAAAAAGTTAAGCTGTTGTTCTTAAAACAAAAATACGGTTCAACAACAGAATCTACAGTCTACAGTCTTAATGCAATATTTGGTATTGTTTGGAAACACTATAACGACCCCCTCCCTTTCTCTTTGGCTGCAGGAGCAATACTGATTAATCACTCTAGACTATTATGGAAGTCAGGCAAAGGCACAGAGGGGGAATACTGTGGGGACCTATTGTGCCAGGGAAGGATCTGGGAGAGGTTCTTCCTTAACTGTCCCCACATGCAAACAATGCTGGTTGAGATGCCTTTTTTAGGAAATTCAGAGTGTTATCTGCATACTCAGATGGGCAGCTAGGGGCAGAGAGAAGCAAGCACAGCCCTTGCTGCCTTTCTATCCTCTGCTGTGCAGAATGCCTGCCAACAATAACCCCGTCTTGCCTTCCCTGTTACTGTGCAGGCTGGTAAGAGACAACAGAACACATCCGTGCACACAGAGTCACCACAAAGAGGCACCTGGAGAAGTCAGGGTCAGTCTGATTTGACCTGAGTTGAATTATCACCCTTTGTCCCTACTCTAGGAATTAAAAGACAATGTGGAAATGGGCTGGTAAGATCAGTGACAGCATAGAGCCATGGCTGTTCCTCCACACCTTTTCTGGAACAGAAACTAGCTGAGGAATTAACGCAGGTCTTCTCAACATGACTAAGGACTGACAGTTTTCAGTTTCAGCCTGTACTTACTACCTTACCAGTGTCACTGTGCTATGAGCATAGCAACACGGATCTTATAGGTCTGGGAACTTGATGTAAAACCTGACGCGTTTTGGGATTACATGACTCAGGAGATTACTTCAATGGTCGTGTAATCTGACATCTCTTCTTCTTGTTGTCCCAGTGTGAGAAACTCCAGGAGTAAAGCTGTAAGCTCTCCATTCCTAGAAACTCTCACCAGTGATGTCTTTGTTGGGCGCAGTCCTCTGTGGTTCAAATCTCTCTGACGACCCAGTAAGATAATGTTCCTTCGTGCATTCCCTCTTCACCTTCCAGTCTGACTAGATACAGCAATGGCCTGGCAAAACTGGTGACCTCAATAACAACTGTTCTTGTTCACTGTGGACATCTGCTGAAGGTCTCAAGAGACTTCTAAGGCCTTTGGCAGCACCTCCATTCCAGATTTCTGTTATGACTACATATATTTGCATTTTAATTTATATCAGGAAAAAGGGTTTCAAGTGTTTTTTTCTTAGTGGCAGACCTAGACTTTGTCAGCATGCCTTACATGGCATTGGCAGCCACAGGGAGTTCCAGCACTCCAAAAAGGCCAAGTCCTATAATCCACATGCCAGAGGCCACCAAGAACTTCATGTTCTTGCTCAGGACTCTTTCCTGGCTCCCTGGCAACTGCTGCATGAGGTATAAGCCACTAACTGCACTAAATAGAGAATGGCCCCTCACCATTTCTGACCTTACTCTCCTAGAGGCAAAACTCATTGCAGCTGAAAGCAGGACCTTCATGTTTTCAGTACGTTCCTCCCACTCCCAGCCTCCTCCAAACACACCTTAGGGAAAACCTAGCATCAGGCAACATGACCTACAAAACTCTTTCCTCAGAGCAGGCCCTGGCTTGGAGCAAAATATGAAACCTTAGCTTACAGAACAGATTTGTAAAGGCACTCTGTGAAAAGTCAGTAGGAATTAAGCATGAAGGCATATCTCCAAATCCTGTTTGGTGAGGATTTGGATCTGGGCATCTGAAATCTTTCTCAGGTCCTGAACTTCACTGTATTGGATTTGCGTGGCAAGGTTTTGCTAGTGGTGAGTGTTGCAGGGGTGGCTTCTGTGAAGTGTCCCTTGTGTCCCACAGAGCCAATGCCAGCCAGCTCCAAGACAGACCTGCTGCTGGCCAAGGCCAAGACCATCAGCAACAGTGGGAGCAACCTCTGGGATAACACATTTAAGAAGGGGAAAAAAAAGCAGCATGCAGCATTTGCAGCCAGAGAGAAGAGTGAGAATATGTGAAAACAACTCTGTAGATGCCAAGGTCAGTGAAGAAGGAGGGGCAGGAGATACTCCAGGAGCCAGAACAGAGATACAGAGATTCCCTTGCAGCCTGTGGTGAAGACCATGGTGAGGCAGGCTGTCCTCTGCAGCCCATGGAGGTCCTCTTTCTCTCCCCTGTCCAGCTGAGGAGGGGGAGTGATAGAGAGGCTTTGGTGGGCACCTGGCATCTAGCCAAGGTCAACCCACCACATTCATTCAGTGGATTTGCTCTATTTCTCTTCCATCTGCAGGGTGTAGAAGAAAAGCAAGAGTTTTCTTTTGTCCCATTTTGCAGGCATGGTAAACGGTCCAGTTTACTTCAGTTACATACACGCTTTTCCCATCAGAGCAAAATAATTTATGAATTCAGATCCATGCAGTTGTCTCTACTGCCTGGGTTAAAATGTTTCACAAGCTTGATCTCAAAAACAACAGAGATAAAGTGATGATTCACCTACTTGTGTTCACAGCTGATTTTACTGACCATTGGACTAGTCTAACTTCTCCCAGCAACACACAAATATGTTCAGATGCAGCTGATACTGTGCTGTTGTGAGTTTTTGTTGTTTTGTTTAAATTCTTATGGGGGCCCACTTGCAAAGTGGAGATCCAGATAAACCTGCATACCAAGGTCAGAGATGTTTACATCCTTAGGTTCAGTCTGGAAAACTAAAAATATTGGATGGAATTTTATTCCAACCTTTTCCTTCCCCGTTCAGGGTGGCAGCAGCTGTTCATGTTGGTGTTAATGACTTTGTGCCCAAAAAGATCTAGCAAGTGACAGATTGTTAATGATTATGTAGGGTGATAATCTTTCAAATGCTTCTAAAGTATCTTTTTATTATTATTATTGCTATCATTCATTCATATGTGATAGCACTGACCAGACTTCAACCCCATCACTCACAAACAAGCCGTCATTTGAGAAGAAATTGGACTTTTTAGTTTAGGTATAGCAGCAAATCCCTCACTGTGAGATTAGACATGGGAATATTTTCCTTCAGTCGTGGAATTCAAGGACTAGCATGCTATTACAAACTGTAATTTCTACATATGTGTTGATATTTCAGCATGAATAAAACATGACAAACCATGACTCAAGTGTTGCAAATACTTACAGATGCTGAATTTTAGACATGCAGGTAGTCCAGTGAAATTCAACAAGGAGAGTAACATGCAAGCAAATAGTGATGCTGATATTTAGAGATAAAAAAGCCAAACAAACACTACTCTCTGAGTTTCTACTCAGGGATGTGGGTTAGTAATGACATTGTTGGTCTAAGAACATGTTTTCTAGGCATACTTCAGAAGCTGGCCATCTTTCATTCAGTTTTCTGGAAGGTATCCTGTCACAGAGGTATAATACGTGTTTCTGTAGGATATGTAGCCCTCCTTTTTCTCTACACTCTCACTTCCATTTTTCATTTGTATGTTGTGTGTGCATTTGGAGTGAATTGGGGTCCTGGTAGTGGCAGCAGGTGTTCAAACAAACAGCAGCTTCTGCTCAACCCTGCAGCAGCGAGAGGCCGGGGGTGAGTACCGAAGCTGAGTCAATGTGCTCTGAGAGATTTAGTGGGAATACGTCAGCATCAGAAAAATGATGGTTGGAAATGCGTCTGAGTTCTAGGGTGGGCCATTTTAAGTACGAAGAATTAATTGTATCTGACCTCAGAATTAGCTTGCAGGTTGGACACTCTTCTGCGATGTATGACGGGATTGTCAAGTCCTGAGGATAGACATGTGAATGCATCAGGCTGCTGGAGCTGGGCTTCAGATCTAGTTTCTTTTATTTGGAGGCTGGCATCATAATTGCTTGGCTCTTTTGTAGGACATGAAGGGGAACAACAGGACGAGAGGGGGAACTAAAGCTTTCACTTACTCTTTTTTTCTTGAAAAAGTTGAAAGGTCTCAATTTCATCCCAATATGGAATGGAAAACTGTTTCTTGACTTGAACATATTCCTGGAATGGGAATAAACGGTTCCCTACTAATTTCTATTCATGGTTCTTCATTCTTTCTATTTACAGCCATGGATTACAGATTATGAAATCTGAAATCCAAACACCTTTGAATAGTGGTCCTCCCAGGAGATGCTTAGTATGGTTGCTCATGGGTGGGTGAAGATGGAGGGCAGTTGCCTTATAAAAAGTATCCCACTGCTTTCTTTCCTTCATTTTCACTGTATTCCTCTGGCCTTCAGCTAACCATTCAGGAGAAGGAAAAAAAGCTGAAAGCCTGTCATAAGCAATTATATAGTCCTGCAGTCCTCTTAGCAATGTTCAGCAGTTATTTTTGAAGCATGCCAGCACTAATACACAATTGTTAAAGTGCTTCAAGTTATTTGCTTTTTGTGTAGTGGTGTTTTTCCACTGATGTTTTTTATTAGATGAAAACAATGAAACTGACTGGGAGCCAGGAAGATCCTGTATTCTAATCCATGTGAGACAAGGATTTGACTGGGAGTTTGTCATTGTTAAGTATGGTTGCCCAGGCTAAAAGAAAAAAACCCCACGATGTTAGTAGATAGGGGAAAAAATGCACAGAAGTCCACTGATTGTATAACTGACACCTCTGTTGAACGAACTGGGGCAAGATGATTCATAGTACGATGATTTTATTAGATCAGGGATATTGCTAATTAAGTAAGTAGTCATTGTAGCCAAGTGCTTCATCTTCTGATCATTTTTCTCTTTACTGTTCTCTGGAATCCTGTGTCTTATTACATTGTTGGATGCAGATCTTGTTATAGTTATCCATGCCTTTTCTACCTTTAAATTAATCTAACATAATATGCTGCATGGGAACCGTCTGCCAAGATATTCTGGGAAATGTACTAGTTGCAGCGTATAGCTGGCCTCTTTTTAAGCAGCAGAGAGCTTTACCGTCGTGCTCCGTGACAGGCACTGTTGCTTCTTCATTTCCATGTAGTGTTTAAAGTGTTGTTTTTAACCAGTGAAACTGAAACAGGCCTCTTTTACCTGGTTAACTTAAGAACGTGTCTCTGCTGTGCAATGCTCTATCTAGAAAAAAGGAAAGCTAAAATACCTAAGTATCTTATAATAACCATCAAAATTTGGTACCTGATAAGCTTGACTTGACTGGTCTCAGCAACTTTTAAAGTCAAGATACAGAAGTTGCAAGAAATACTGAACTGGAAAAAGAAAAGAAAAAAAAGGAAGATAAAATCTTTATTATAATGCATTATTTTTGCACTTAGATAACTTTTAACATTATGGGGAGCCAACAGTGCTGTTGAAGAAGTTTTGCCAGTTTATCTGATCAAAAAAGTCCTAAGAAGTATTTATTATCAGTCTTTTATTACAGTTCTTTGTGATACTGAGCAAAACTGCTTAAAATTGTCTTCTGCATCACCTGGCTGGGAATCATTTGCATTGGTTGTAGGTTACCTCTGCAAGAAAATGAAATGCTGCAATTAGACTGGCAGAGTGCTCAGTTCAAGCCTCACATGCTTTGAACTTCTTCACAGAGGAAGAATTCACTTCAGATGACTTCAGCCCTTGCAAAATGAGTGAGAGGGCCAGAAAAAAAAATCTCTATAAATTTTGAGAAGTACTATGGGTAGGCAAATATCATCTACAGAATACTTGTGAATGCTTCTGCATAAACTGTTGTTCACTTCTGATTTTGGCCATGTAAATAATGTGATCGGATGAATGAGTCCAGCTAGCTGAACCTTCGCTCCACTCCCAAAGTCTAAGATTCAATGAGTATTTTAGTCTTAGCAGGACAAAACAGTTGGAACTACATGGTACCCAGCCAGATTAGAGGTCAGGCAGAATGGATATGTAACTGTCTATACCTATCTGTGTAGATGTGTCCTAAATTTGTTACTTGCAAACACTGGGGCAAGTGTAATGCAGGTAGCAGAGGAGTTTCAAGGCTCCGGTAAATGTCTTTCTACAGGAAGTACCATTTTGAGAAAAGGAAGGATCACCATGCAAAGGACACATAAGGTTTTATAGAACAATAATGAATATTTAAAGGTAATTTGCCAATAGGAAAAGAAATATTTGCTGTAAAAAACGAGCACTTCTAAGCAGACAGAACAGAAATAATATCACATGATCCTGAGGGCTATGGGTTTGTACACAAAACTAGGAATGAACTGGAAGCTAAATATCATGGGTGAAGGACATACCAGTTCTAAAGATATTGTGAAAGCCAAACTTAGATTGTTGAGGATGATGTGTGACATTCAGAGCAGGTATAGGAGGGTATAATAAAAAGTGGAAGATGAAAATACCAGAGGTCTTACTGAGAACATCAGAAGGATAGAAATTAACAAGTAATTAGGGTCAAGGCAGAGTGCTTTTCCCAGGTTCTTCAAACATTATAAACAATTTCCATTATTAAAATTATTTTCCTTTCTTTTCTTTTCTTTTATATTTTATTTTATTGAGATTGTGTTAAAATTCTGGCTATTTTTTTTTGTCCCAATTGATCATTACATATGAGCAATAAAAAATGTGACTGTGTGGGCTGGCTATAATGAAGCTGGGATTTTGTGTTCATTCATCACAAGATGTAACTCTTAAGTGCATCTGTTATCTGTTTCAAAATCTTTTTTCTTATGGATAGCTTTACGGATAATTGAGCTAATGAGGATCTTTGTAGAAAATCATCAGGAAAGAAGGTACATAGATGTTACAACATCTCTGTGGTGGGCTCAGTCATGACAGAATTATTACAGAAAAATAGGGTTTACCTCATACAGATTTAGTTACACAAACTTCAGCATAGAATTTCATCACGTCCCTCTCTACTAACGTTGCATGGAAAATCATCCGTTATCTTATACACTTGTCTTACGCTGTAGAGAATTGGCATGTGAAGGTGCTTATCCCTCTCCAATTAATATAGAGAACCTAAATGGTAGCTTACAGACACTTCCAAAAGGCTGATAACATAAGTCTCACCTTAGGGTCACAACAAAAATCTCTCTGCTTAGGTTAAAGACTCTGAGAAGCCCTCCAAGGAGAGAGAAACATAGAGGTCCTGCAAACACCTAGTGGAAGTTGGGTACAAACCTCAGCAGGAACCTGTAAACCTCCAGTCTCAGGTGTTAAGTTGTCTGTCTTCCGTAGAAAAGGAGGCACACGGTAACAAAAGCCTGTGTGCAAAAAAGCCCGATTTAATCTAAAGCTCTCTAGTCATGTGTTGCTTATATATAATTACTGTGAACTTCAGAGCCAACATAAGCAGTGAGCTGCTGATACAAGGCGAGGGAATGGAAGTAGGCATAGGCTTGAACACGATCACATGCATGAATTTGTGCAGAGGTTACAGGCTTGTATTCATATTCTCTGTGCAAACAGCAGGAGCTGTTTAAGGAAATACCTTCTTAGATGTTTGCTTACTGGAGGTTACTGTTCCTGTAACTGTGCTGGTAGGAAGGAACATGTATGCGTCAGCAGCTCCCACTCACGGACCTGCATCTTCATGCAAGGCCACTTTTATTACCGGCATCAACTAAGATGCTGGACCTGATGTTCCCATGAGGGAGATGTGGGCATGAAATGAATTGTTCTGATTCTGTCATGAGGAGGCAGAAGGAAATGGTGGGCAGTGGAAGACTCTAAATTAATAGCCCAACATCCACCAGAGATGCATTGTCAAAGCCCTAAATCAGTGCAGAATTTGATTGTTCATCTCCTCCAAACGTCTTTGTCATTCATTTGCAAGTGCTGTAATCAGAGGTTTGCTTATGGTTGGGGACACACTTCCTGCTAGAGCAAGCTGTTGAAGACAACATAGGCCTAAAGGCATAAACACAGATTAAAATCCTAACTTCTATTGATTTTTAGTGTAACCTAGTGTTTAGTGTAACTAAGTATTGCACTCTGCACCTTTCAAATGTTTCCCTGTGGACCTGAATGCGCTGTTTTTCAATACATTTCTAAGACGTGTTTAGTCTTCTCCTAGAAATTGCTGTGCTATTTTTGCATATTCAGATCTCTGTATCTCTATCATTCCAGTTTGGAGAGGCCAACTGTTCCCTCTGTTTTCATATGAAGATAGAATGAATCAGTGTTACTTCCAACCCGTATTGCTGTTCCCCCAAATGCTTTCACAGATGTACTAGGAACATGGAGTTCTGCGGTCTATAATGGTATTACCCCAGACTAGGCTGCTTTCAAAAACCACCCTGTAGGAACTGTGCAATTATAAGTAACTCAAGGCGAGTAGGAGTTTTCACATGTTGCATGAGGAAAGATCCCATGAGGGTGCTCAGGTGATAGCAAATCTCTAACAGTAAAAAAATTTCACAGAAGCAAATAGGCTTCCAGCAATGTGATTTGCATCCATAGGGGAAAAAAGTTACCGTGTCTCCCAAGAGTGGGCAGCCCAGTACTTGCCAGATGACTGTAAGGAAACTTGACTGATTTGCATACCATCTCTTTTCAATTTGTTATCTGCATTTTAGCTTGCTGTCAGGAAGGCTGGTACCACTCCATATATTCTTCTCTCCTCAGAAATATGCTAGAACTCTAGCATATAGTCCTAAGTATAAGGAGACTGCTGATTTTATATGCAACCTGCTGTGAGAATGAGTTCACATCACAGCATCACTGCATATCACTTGTATTAGCTCAGCATAGGTATCAGTGTGAGCTCAGAATGGAACAACTAATTAAATCTACATTCCTGATGAGGGAAAAGATGAGGGAAGTACTGAAAATAATGAAGTACAGTGGCCTGGTGATTAAGACAGGAGGGAGAGGAAGGTCTACAACTGGTAGACCTTTAACCTCTGTAAGCCTGGGCTTTTTTTTCTTGACACCCCAATAGCAATAACATCAATAACAATTAAGAAAAAAGTGAATAATAACAGTTAAGAAAAAATGAAGGCCATGTAAGCCTTTCCTATCTGTGAGACACTTGGGCTCCGCCAGCTGCGCTGGCTTGCTTCCTACATCTGGGCTCCAAAATGGGTAACAAGAAAACTCTGAGAGAACTATTTTAAGAACTCTGGCACCAAGCAGAGTGGGGAAAGGAAGAAAAAAAAATTCCCAACCCTCCACTTCTTTACTGAAATCAGTCTGTTGAAAGCATTTCTGTTTGGCTGCCACAGCTCGCCAAGCAGCCTAATGTGCCAGCTATTAGTACCCAGCAGAGAGCATGTTTGCAGCTATTCAGCAAAACTATCACATGTCCTTAGCCAAGGAAAGAGGGATCAGCTGCCGAACACTGGAGCTGATGAAGAGCAGAGCTATTAAAGCAAGCAATAAAAAAACCCACAACTCAGAATGGAGACTGATTTTTATTATTATTTTTTTAACCTAATGGATGACATTTATAACTGGAAAGTATGAGTCAGAGTGTGCTGTGCCAGCGTGGGGTCTTTATGATGTTTTCATCGTGCTTGTTCTTATTCCTTGGCCGGGACCATTCTGTCTTGTTGATTTGAAAGTTTTAAGTTCCTTGCAGTGCTTAGGAGAAAGGCGCACGTATGTGTTTGTGTGTGCGTGTTAGTAGTGACCATAGCTCAGTGAACTGGAAGTAAAGAGCTAAACTACTCAACTTTTAGGGAGTAGTGAGACTACTTTACAGTGCTGGGACCTCCTAGATAAATTGTTGCTGCCAAAATGTTGTTGCTGCCAAATGTGGCAGTGACGTGAGTGTGGGAGGCAACCACCCACTTGATAGTGAGGACAAAATGGACACAGCTCCATCTCCACAACCACTAATCTCATCCAAAAAGCTTTAAAAACAGAGAACTGTTTGTCCTTTTGTAGCACATGAGCAAATAGAATCCATTCGCCACAAGAGCTTCTCTGTAATACCGTATGTCTAGCATGTAACTGAGAAACAAAATTATACTACTTGTTGTGATGGCATTAGAGCCTGGTTACCTCAGAAACAACAGGCCTGATTCCAGATTCTGGTTCCAGAAAGTTCTCTTCACACTGCGAGGTCAGCCCTGCAGCATTCACCAGGAAGGACACATTGAGGAGCCCCTGGTATGGAAGAGTCCTGTCCTGACACAGAGCCAGCATTGTTTTACGGCAGCTTCTCCTACCCTGCAACACGCTGTCACGGGATTCATGTGAGGACGAGCAAACTCCTGCTAGCAGAGTAATTCCCCAAGACCCATGCAAGGCAACGTCACATAGACAGGACTGCTTGGGCTGGCATGGAGGCTGGGTCCCCCCGTGGCTTCCCGAGGACGTGGGGAAGTGTGAGGCACCTGCGGAGCCTTTGCCTCCCTTTTCCCACAGCTGATATGGGTCATGCTCAGCGCAGCTGAAAATTAAGCCCTCAGGCAGGGAGCTATAATGAATTCACTAGATTAGGCAATGAAAGCCAGTGTGAACAAAACAACCAGCTGGTTCAAGAATATTTCACGCTAGCGTAAAAATGCTACAGGAGGGGGGGAAATAAGCTTCAAAATTGTCCTCTTACACTCATCTGAAGATCATGCCCATCTTTTCTTTCATGTACATCGTTACAGCCTACATTGAGCTGTGAAACTGAAAAGAAATAAAGGTATTCTCATCTTCTATATATTCTTATATGTTATGGTCATTAAAAGTAGTAGACTGTTTCCTCATGAAAGAATGTGATGCACCTTGATAAAAGGCTGTTCATAGAGTAATTCTATCTGGAGCTCTGGGATGTCTCTTTTTTTATGTTTTTCTTTTATAATGAGTATTGGAATCCAACCCAGTTGTTCAATTCTTTGTAGTTATTTTTTAATTCGGGACAGTTCAAAGCCTTTACAAATATTTATAATCATTATTTGTAAAGAATCTGAGAAAGTAAAATAACATACATACGGTAGCAGAATTCAAGAATCAGAAATTGAAAAGGTGTTTTACCTTTTTACTGGAAGTGGAATAATAATGTTAGACTAATGTTAGAGTAGATTCCAGTTTATTTCTTTGCTTTTGTCCTATGTCAAGGGTTGTGTTGAAACCCTATACTTTAAAATTCTTTTGTTTTTCCTCTAGCTGAGAGATGTGAGCCAATCCACCCACACTCTTCCTGTGATTATCCTCAAGAAATGGGAAGAAAATTCCATGCAATGTGCATACCCAATAGCATCACATTTACACTTCAAGCCTAGTTTCACTTGATTAATAGTTTCCCTTCCTTTCCAGTTCCCAATAAATGTGTATTCCCATGAGGTGTTTTTGGAAAATGTGTGGTAATTACTGTACTGGAGGAATCCCTCCCATGGATTACCACAGAAAAGACATAGGTAAAAACAGCCTCACATTTGGCATTTGAAGGAGTGAAAGGCAACACTTAGGAATTCCCGTACAGCATTGCTCTTCCAATCTCCTAAGGAAATCCACCGTAAAATACAGTATGTGCTGAGAACAGGCTGGACTACCTAAATATGGATTGCTTTTGGCTTCAGCTATTCAGAAATCCCCAGAACAGGTGCCACATTAAGTCACCCTACTAGCTGCTTTCCCTGGCTGAAGGTCAGTAATAGTTAACACGGAGAGGAATTTGGATAGCACATCTCACAGTTCAAGAGCACCACGACTGCTCTAAACCACCAGTGTGTTCTTACCTCGGAAAACCTCAAGAGTAGAGTGGTTTAGCTTTCCTTTGACATGGAAGTGGTTGCAGCTTATAAGGAAAATCTATTAGTCTTTCATATCAACATTAATTTATGCCACATTTCTCATCTATTTATAACTCATATTACATGCAAATACATTATAATCTGACAGAAGGCAAAATATTCCATAAATCTGATTTGGAAAAGGCAAATATTCATTCTTATAAAGCTGACTAATGGTTCTACAGTTGCAATTTCAGGAACATGATTTTTTGAAAGAACTGCTGACAATCCATATTAAACTTTGAAGATTAGTATGTTTAGCCATAATTTTGTTCCCATTTAAATCCTATCTTGTTGTCTGCTTGTTTCTTATTGCCTTCTTTGTTTCTTAGAACACTTGCATAAATTGAGAATTTTTGTTACTTGAAAGCTTTTTGATCTCCTTTTCATTTCCCACCTGCAATTATAACTCTTTCTTGGTGACATCAGCCATTGGAAGCGGTGAAAAGAATTCTGATAAACAGCTGAATAAAGAATTATTGACATCAAGTGGAAAATAGCCAGCCGGAACTGATGAACTCTCAGAAAGCCTGTTTGCATCCAAGAATCATAAATAAGAAAGAATATAATCAGAGAAATTTAGAAAATACTCTACGTAAGCTATGTAGTGCAAAGTTAATGCAAAGAATTGAAATGTCGTGAAGGTTGTTGGTAATACAAAGTCAACTACGTAACCTGGTTAGCTAGAGACTACTCACAAACATGAATACAAGAATAGTGACACATTATTATGCTTTGTTTCAGTAAACAGCGAACTAGCACAGCCCTTGTTGTTTCTTTTCTTTCCACACCTACTTAAATTCAAGCTGAGTGCACTTTTAAGAATATCCTTCTGCATAGCTGAATTTCATTCTGGCAGTGAAACACACAATAAGTGTACGGTAGGCCCATATTGGTTTGCTATTTTGCGCTTTTCCTTATTCCTCCGACTATAAGTTTCATTGTATGTACGTCCAGACTCTGAGCAAGTATAGAGCAGTATAACCCCGAATGTGAGCGGAGCTGCCTTTATACTGTGCCGGTCAAGAATCTCATACTTTTCTGAAACAAGTGCTGGTGTATACTACTGCTTTTTCCTTTGTGTAAGCTGAGGACATACTGACCTTAAGCACAGACCTTAATCATATTTGCTAGCTGGTCATAGAAGTATGGATTGTAACCTACTTCCCTCCCTTAGGTGTGAAGTATTACTTAAAAGAGAATTACAAAGCAGTTGTTGCTCCCGGGCCGTGTCCACTCTGTTGCAGTGCTTCATAATATTCACAGAATAAAACTGAAAGCAGGGAATATAGTATGTACCAGTAATCCTAGTTTTGATCTCTTCTTTTGAAGGAATTGGAAAAGAAGAAGTTGCAGAGAGGAGTTTCTGTCAGTTAGTTTTGGTACTCTTGGCTTTCTAGACAGAGGGAATATGCTAGCTAATACATATTGTGGAAAATCTTCAGGTTAACACGGAGTGCATTTTAACTCACACTTATAGATTATTATAATTATAGTGACTTTTTAGACAAACCAGCTATGACTTTATTCGCTGACTAATAAGATATAAAAAGTTACTGGACTTCAGAGCAGGTTGAAATAATGCAGCACATAGAGATTCAGTAATAACCCCTAAAAGAATAACAACGGGCATATACAGTCTTGCAGTCAGAGACGGTTTGTGTCCAAAATCACAACGGTATTTCTCATAGTGCTTATACAAGTTCTGTGTACTAATAAGCATGAATAATGTTAAGGCTTTCCACTCTACTTTGAACTTACACAGCTTATCGCTTCATAGCAGAGATGATCCAAATGCATTCCCTGGTTTAAAAGCAGTTGCTCTCTGGAACAATTTAATAGGTGCTCCTACTTCAAACCTAGTTATTGAAGTCTATAAAACTCTTTCACACAAAGGTTATATCTGCTATAAGTCCATCAAATCTACTGTGAGTTTACACCATCACAAAAGTGAAACACAAGCAGGCACTGCGTATCCTCTTATCCCCAAGGGCCTCTGTCTCCATCCATTTGGTGGAATGGCACTTTTGGGAAATCCACAAGATTTGGTATTAGCCAACCGAACCAGATTTGGTTTAAAACAGACTTCTTTGGAGTTCAGGTAGACCGTGTATGTAAACAAGGTGGTAGTCACCACTGCTAGGCTATCTCTGGTCTTCTGACAGTCTTACACACGGAGAGAGATGGAAATCAGAAAGTGATTTCAGAAACTCTCTCTGATTCTGAGAGACACATTTTGCATATGACCCATTAAAAAATGTCAACAATACTGTATTTGCCTTTCTTGATCTTTGAATCAATACCTTCTGGCTGCATAAGATACTGGAAAATACATTTTGCATCCAAGCAGATTCTTTCAGAACTGTCACAAATAGCTTTTCACATGGAGCATCATTTATGTGACATTTACAGTTTCTGGTAAAAGCAGGAACAGACATCCCCAAGGGTGCCAGTCTTTCCCCTCTGAGAGGATGAACCTGAGAATGATTCTTTTACCAAAGAAGACCAACAGTTTGTTGCATGATAGATTTTATGTCATACATTTTATTTAAAATCATGTATGTAGTCACTAAAGGAAACAATGTGACCCATTTGACTGCAACTGTCAGTACACTGATATCACTTAGCTCCACTTTGCTTTGTATTGTCCAGATGATACAGCTCCTCAGCTTTCTTCATGCTGGTTTGAGATCATTGCTTGGGTGAGAGATAATTACCTGAAGCACATCTAAGAGAAGCTGGCAGGTTGTCTGAGAGAGGTACTGTCTGAGACTGAAGGAGCATTTTCCTTCCTTTTAGCCAAGCTTGTGAACTGAGAGTATCTTCTAGGACCTTTAGGTGCATCTTGATACTTTGGCAGCAACAGTAGCCAGGGAATTTTATTCTGTTCTATTTTCTTATTTACAAACATATGTCCAAATGCAGAATTTCCACTGTTTTGGTTATGCAGAGTAAGTAGTTGTAGAGTCCAGGTTTTAAAATGATTTGAAACCTCAGCAAGAGTAGATATGGTTTGCTTTCTACTCCAAGTCTTTTGTTACATTGCTACTTAATAGACATCCTGACTTCCACTTCCCTTCTGGATGTACATTAATTACTGGCTTTTTAGTTCCCTGGCTCTGAAAGACACAGAGGCAACAGGTAAGATTACCAGACGAATACATACTCATGGTCCTCACACTTGGAGTTCTGGGTGGATGAACTTCTAACCTGGTGTGATCTTTAGTTCTTGGTCTAGTGTGTTGATTGTCAGTGAATATTACTGATATAGCTGTAACAACTTAGGTTTTTATTTAGAGGAAAATTGTCTAGTTTTTGCTGGTTGGGAGGTATTTATTTGAAATTGTGTCAGTTTGGTTTTACCAATAAAGTGAATTTTTGTATAACATATACATTAATCCAGAACATTTGGTACAGGTGCATCATATAAATTGATCAAATTATTGCATAAATTGTGTAACTGTTGTAGATATTAAAAGCACGAGTTTACTGGAAAATGCCTATAGAATGGCTGGTGCAGAAACTAAGGCATGATTATGGTTTATCAGTCAGAGTCATATGAAGGTCTCACTTTAATCATTTGTGTTATTAGAGAAGGTAATATACTTCATTCCCCAGCACAGGAGAATGAAGCTATTTCACAAGATGATGCAAACACAAGCAGTTAGCTGTAATAATTTATTGGGTTCAGTCCTTCAGTGTTATGCAATGATACACAGCTGTTTTGCCAGGTCAGAGAGCGCTTTGCTTTTTACTTCACTGTTAAGGGCACATTATAATCTCTATATTTTTAGTTTTCCTGAACAGAACACATACCCATCATAAATGTTTTAGCAATGCATTCAGAAAACAGGCAACACAGGTTGTCAGTTTTTACAGACTATCATCATCTGGTGCTGCTAGGGCAGGATGAGGACTGAGTAAGTGCTCTTCCATTGAGAAACTGTCCAAGATCTCACTTCCTGTAACAATTTCAGTTAAAGTACCTCTTAAGAGCTTAATGGAGTGGATGGTAGTAGAAATGAAGCCAAGTTTTACAGTAGAGGCCTGTTCCAAAGATGAGCCAATTCAATAGTAGACTTCCCAGTGATTTTACAGTGATTTCTGGGATTTTATACCAGGCCTTCAACGTAAAATTTTTTCTCACCGTAATTTAAGAGAGTGAGGAAGAAAGAAAACATTTCAAATGTATTTCTTTTGATTGGAAGGCCTTCTGACCAGCGACTGTATTTTTAGCATCTGCTAGTCAGGTATTGTCTTTCACCATTCTATTAACCTGTACTACTGATACTTTCATTGCTTTCATTTCTGTGAAAAGATGGAAGTTTTCTATTAAAACAACGAATATATTCTTGAGTATAAATAATGAAGGCTGTTCTGCTAACTCACTTGAGTGTCAGTTTGTAAAGATAACCAGATATCAAAAATTTTACAGTCTAGGTTGAGTTTGCATAAACATCTACAAGAGCAAGATTTCTTATCAGATTCCAACACTTCCACTTGGCATCTCAGCTGGAAATACCAGAAGAAAAGCCTTTCTGTTAGAGGATGGTCATTTCCAGCTCTAGTCTCTGGTGGAAATCAGAGGTGCCAAAGTCCTTTACTCATGAAGGGTTCAGTGTAAGTTCAGTTCCAAACATGGGCTAAAGTTTCTTTTGTGTTTCTTTCTTGAAGCCTGGGGGGAGCTTAATTTGTAAGTACTGTATTTTTATTTCGGGCCTTCGCTTTTAATTGCTATCTGAGGATGTGACTCAAGCCAATAGTTTTGAACAGGACTGTTGATTTTGCATGTGTTAATTGCCAGGTTTTTCTGTAAAAGGGAAAGGAAGTGGTTAAGGTATTGGATGGAACTTTCCTTAAATTATTAAGACTAATCCTTTTCCACAAAATGCATAGCTATCTTCTTTTGCCCAAGGAGACTTGAGAAGCAATCATTTATATCCCCAGAGACTACGCGAATCACTGCACTTCAGCACAGTCTGGGAGTGGGAAGGAGGAGAGTCTTCTTGGACACTTTTGATGAAGTTATTTTTACTTTGAATAAAATAATACAAATTAGATGAAGAGGTTTAATATTTAATACGTATCTCTTTATATTCAGGAAAGCGCTCAAGCTAAAAGTTTTGTTCTCAATGTTTACTTCAATTAATATTTACATAAGTGCATATGAAGTAGAGCAGTTCAGTCAGAGAGGTAGAGCAGACCCTCCAGTCCAAAATGTGCCACATCCAGATATTAGATATCTGCCGCATCCATGCTTGCAGAAAGTGTGAGTTCAAGACTTCCAAAGCAGATGAGGAATGTGAGTTTAAGGCTTTCAAGACCCTTGTGAGTGCTCTAATGGGCAACAGCAAAGATGGCACCAGCACCTCTTCCAGAAATTTTTCTCTGTGTACGATGACTGGTCCAGTAGCCATGTTCTGAGAATTCCCAAATCCTGAGTGGATGTGGAGTTGGATGATAATTTAGTGGATGTTTAGTTCATACAGACAGGGTTTGGGTGGTCCTGCACATGCTCACAAGCAGATATTTGAGGTTAAATTGGGGCCAAACTTGGTTAATTCTCCTCTTCAGTCAATGAAGTCACTGTCAGAGGGTCATTCATCCTACGTACCTTAGGGTCACAGCTTACAATAGGATGAGTGGTCCTTTCAAGGTTTCTATTTCTCTTCACAGTATGAACCTAGTTTGTGGGGTCTTTGAAAATTAAAATTTTGAATGTCATCAGTAAAAGTAGGAAGCAGATACTGCAATCTTTTCGTTGACGTAGCTTTGTGTGCCTGTTCGACGTCTACTCTCCTTAGGCCTGAGGTCAGCCCTTTAGGTGCTGTTTTAAGACAAATAAATAACAATCCTAATTTTTCTTTGTGAAGTGGTTTGACATAAATATGCTGTGTAACAGTAAAAATTATTCAGGATACTGCCTTTAAAACCTTTGGTAAAGTTCATAAATATTTTTTTTATGTCTTGATTTTTTTCTTGCCCAAATATCCAAAACAATACTCCTCACCAATTTGATATGGGTGTGAAGATGGATTGACAGGGAAAGATAGCATGATTCTGTTAATAACGTTTTCAGTTTTGCCTCCAAATTAAAAATGTTTATTACCTTTGAAAATACTGTGGAACTTACAACATTTATAATTCTTTTAGTCAGTTTTTCTTTTTAAAGTTTATATTACAGAATCAGTAAATCTCTCCTTTCTTTGTTCTGATTCAGTTCAGAACTTCATCTGAAAAACGGAACACAGAAGAACTTTGTTTTCTCATATATAGGTGATAAGACTATAGCTCTCCCTTATGTCTGATCTGTGGCAAATATGCTCCTGTTGCTGGATTCCTAAGACTCTATGTGAATACTGTATTATCAATACTGTAGTATATGATCATAGGCAGTCATATGCCAGCACAAGGCAGGGACAGAAAAATCCGTAGGACAGCAGACAACTTCAGTTGCAAAGCTGGATCTTATCTTAAATCCATTCTGGTTTAATTCTGCTGTTTATGTCTGAAAAAAAGGGGTTATCTTATTCTATGGAGAAGTACTATAGCCCTGAGTAAAGTGAACCAAGATTTTCCTGCTGCTTGAAACAGGAGAGCTGATGATTGTTACCAGAAGGTCAGCTAAGGTACCACAGCTGCTTTTGCTTAATGTAGCATCTTTGCCTAGAAAGCAAGAGTCCTAGCTCACCTTCTGCCTGAAATAACTTTTTTTGCTGTTTTCCTGAATTCGGAAAAATGCGTGGATTATACCTGTGAGTTTTCTGTACCGTGGAACAGTGTGGAAATAGGCAATGATCCAGCAACCAAAGTCACTAAACCAATTATCATGGCATTACCCATTTCTTACTGTGGATTTCAGCTTCTTGAATAAAGACAACAACAGTCTTTGAATATTAGCATCATCAGGAGATGTGTTCAATATGGGCTGTACGCTGCTGTGCTTATAATCCTTGACCTAAGCTCTGATCTGGGAAAGGGACAGACTCTTTCCAGTCCCTAACCATCCATTTGGCTCACTCAAGGGCAAATTTATTTTAACAGCGGTGGATTACCTGTTTGGAATAAGTGAACTTCAGAGAAGGCCAAGGAAACAGAGCTGAAACACACATCTATTCAGATCACAGTGCCAATGAAGTTTGTGAAATGGTGCGGTTTTCCTGTAGAAAGTCCCAATTGCTCCTTTTTTTCTGCATAAAATGTATTTTTTCTCCAGAAGTTAATTAATACATACTTATGTTTCATAGTATGTTCCTTCTATTACTAATATTATAGTGTACTGTACAATATGCACATCAGGTGCTTCTTTTTGCAGGCTTTCAAACAACTGTATCACGGCACTAGCTGTTTAACAAGACAGAGCACATACTACCCATTGCTAGTTCTTCTTCAAAGCAGCAGTCAAATTAACATAAGCTTTAAGTGGGTGTTTTGTATTCATTTGCACATTTTCTGTTGCTGTTTATGACTGGTTTAGGTGCAATCTGCTACACGTGAAAGGACTACTGCATCTACACAGAGCCTTATAGAAGTGGCAGATGCTTTGGGTATCTCTGCATAAACTCATGCAACACACTGCAGGTCATTAGTGTTAAATGTTTGGGGGCAGAGAGAT